>NW_027252668.1:15620550-15780027 GCF_044704955.1 Pristiophorus japonicus
CTGGGTGGGTGTTAGAGCTTGGCGGGGTACTTGAGCTTGGCGTGGTAGGAGAGCTTGGAATGTCGGAGAGCTTTGGGGGTTAGGAGAGATTGCGGGGGAACGAGATCTTGGTGGGGGTAGGAGAGCATGGGGGCCGGTGAGGATATCTTTCTCGTGTTGGAGAGCTTTTGGGTAGGAGAGCTTGGAATTTTACGAGAGCTTGTGGGTAGGAGAGCTTGGGGGTTCGGAGAGCTTAGGGGCGGGGTTAGGAGAGCTCGGAGGGCGTAGGAGAGCTTGAGGGGCAGGTAAGCTTGGGGGTTAGCAGCGTTTGGGGAGTAGGAGTAATGGGGGCAGGAGAGCATGGTGGGGTAGCAGAGCTTGGAGGGGTAGGGCAGCATGTGGGGTTAGGAGAGCTTGGGGGTGCAGGAGCGTTTGGCGGGTAGGAGAGCTTGGTAGGCCAGTAGAGTTGGGGGTTCAGAGATCTTTGGAGGTAGGAGAGCTTGGGCGGGGTTGGAGATCTTCTGGGGTTAGGAAAGCTTAGTGGGGGGCAGGAGAGTTTGGGCTGCGTAGGATAGGTTTGTGGGTATGAGTGTTTGCTGGTGTCGGAGAGCTTGGGTGATAATTTCTATGTACTGTGATTATTCCTATGTTCCTGCAGCTCGCTTGCCCTGTTTCTGCAGCTCCACATTGCCTGTTTCTGAAGCTAATTCTTCTGTTTCTGGGGCTGCTAATTTACCAGTTTCTGTGACTCCTTGTATTCATCTTACAAGGCCTAATTCCACAGTTTCTAGGTTTAGGTCCACTGTTTCCGGCGCTAATTCGCTTAATTCTGCGCTAATTCCCGTGTTCTTGGCGCTCCTACTTGTCTTCTTTCTGAGACTCCTAATTTCCCTGGTTCCTGAGGGAATTCCCATGTTTCTGGAGCTCATGCAGCTGTGTCAGGACCCAACACCTTTCTTTTCGGAGAAAAACCCGTAGTTTCTGGAAGTCCACGTTTCCCTCTTTCTGGAGATTATGAGTTGTTTGTGGAGCTCCTAATTGTCCTTTTTCTGGAGCTCCAAATTGCGCTGTTTATGAAGCACCTAATTGTCGTATTTAAGTGTCTACTAGTTATATATATATATCTCCGAAAAGTCCTGTTTGTGGTGCGCTCTACTAAATCCCCTGCTGCAGGGACAGCTAAGGCTCCTCTTTCTAGAGCTTACTCTGTTCATTTTAACACCAATTCCCCTGTTTCTGGAGAGAATTGCGTTGTTTCTGGAGCTAATTCCAATATTCCCGGGGCTACCAATTTCGCAGTCTCTGGAGCTCCGATTTCCTCTGCGACTGGAGCAAATTCCCCTGTTCCTGGAGCAAATCATCTTGTATCTGAAGCTGAAGTTTCCTCTGTTTCTGGAGCAGCTAATTCTCTCTTTCTGTATATAATCGCGAAACTTCTGGGCATAATTCCCCTCTCTCTGCAGCTCCTAATTCTTGTGTTTCTGGAGCACTCAATTCAACAGTTTGTGGAGTTAACGCCAATATTTCTGCAGCTAAATCCCCGGTTTCTGGAATTAATTCCGGTAAATAAGAATATCCCATTCCCACTGTTCCTGGAGCTCTTTCTCTTGTTAGGGGTTAATTTCATTGTTCTTGGAGCTGCGAAATCAAATCTTACGAGAGCTCACAATGCAGCTGTTGCTGGATATCCGACTACCCCAGGTTATGCAGGTTCTAGTTCACCTGTTTCTGAAGCTATTTCAGTTGTTTGTGGATAAATTAATTCCCCTGTTTCTGGAGCTTCAAATTGCACTGTTTATGAAGCACCTCAGTGTGCTTATTATGTGGCTACCATTTCCCGCTATATTTAGCTCCGAAGTATTCTGCTTATGGTGCGCTCTCCTAATTCCCTGCTGACGTAGGAAAAACTAGTTCATCTTGATCATGAGACAATGCTTCTCTTTCTAAATGTAGTTCGGTTATTTCTGGAGCAACTTTAGCTGTACTGATAAAATCCCATGTTTCTGGAGCTCCTAATTTCCCATTTCTGCAGTGCTTAATTCGGTAGTTTCTGTTACTCCTAATTCACATCTTTCTAGACCGAATTCCCCTGTTTCTGGAGCTAATACACTTGTTGCTGAACTAACTCCAGTATTCCTGGAACTAGTAATTCCCCTCTCTGCAGCTCCTAATTCCCCTGTTCCTGGAACTAATTACCTTGTTTCTGGAGCTCATCTTTTTCTGGAGTTCCAGATATCCAGATTGTGGATCTCATAATGCATCTGTTTCTGGCGGTAACTCCCCTGTTTCTGTTGCAAACTCAACTGTTTCTGAAGAGAATACGTTTTTTTCTGGGGGAAATTCCTTAGGAGATCATAGTTTCTCTTTTTGTGTAGCTCCAAATTGTGCAATTTATGAAGCAGGTAATTGTCCTTCACACCTCTGTAGTTTGCCGGTATATATGGCTCGAATTGCCCTATTATGGTGCGCTCCCCTAATTTCCCTGCTTGAGGAAGAGCTAATTCTCTGTTTTTGAATGAAACTATCTTATTTCTAAACACAACTTCCTGTTTCTGGATCTATCTGCGCTGTACTGTGATTATTCCCGTGCTCCTGGAGCCCCTGGTTCCCCTGTGTCTGCAGCTCCTCAATGCCCTGTTTCTGGAGCGAATTCCATTGTTCCTGGAGCTGATAATTCACCACTTCCTGTAACTCTTATGTTCTTCCTTCTAGAGCTAATTCCATTGTTTCTGGAGTCAATGGCTCTATTTCCGGAGCTAATTCCCTTCTTTCTGCGCGAATATCCGTGAGCCAGGAGCTCCAACTTCCCCTCTTTCTGCGGCTCCAAATTACCCTGTTCCTAGATTTAATACCCCTGTTTCGGTAGCTAATTCAGCTGTTTGTGGAGCGAATGATTCTGGAGCTAATGTTTCTCCAGAACCTATGTTTCTGGAGCTATTCCCAATCTCTGTAGTTCCTAGTTCTCCTGTTCCTGTAGATCCTAATTCTTATGTTTCTTGGGGTTCGAAATTGCCCTGTTTATATTGCACCTAATTGCCCTTTTCATGAGGCCACTAGTTCTCCGATATATTGTATTGTTTTTGGTGCGCTCTCCTAATTCGCAATCGACAGGATCAGCTAATTCACTTGTTTCTGGAACTGGCTCCAAATTTCCCAGTTTCTAGAGCCTGCACCAACGTTCCACGGAGATACTGCCCTCTCCTAATTACCCTGTATTTGGATCTCCTAAATCTCCTGTTTCTTTTGCTCCAAATAAATTTGTTTATAACCATACTGACCTTCTTTCTGGATCGTATAATTCCCCTGTTTTTGGAGTTAATTTCCCTGATTCTGAAATGATTGCACTGTTTCTGGAGTTGAGTCCCTGTTTATGGAGTTAATTTCCTTGTTTATGAGCTAAGTCCGGTGTTCCGGGTGTTAATTTCCATGTTTCCGGAGCTAATTCTTCTTTATTCTGCAGATCCTAATATCCCAGTTTGTGAAGCTCCGAATTCCTCAGTTTCTGCAGGGAAAGCCCCTGTTTCTGTAGCTATTTCACCTGTTTCAGAGGCTAATAATTCTGCCTCTAAGCTAAACCCCTAGATTCTGCAGGCACTAGTTCCATTATTGCAGGAGATGTTTCAGTTGCTTGTGAAGCTCCCAAAAAAAAAACAACCTGGAACCCCAAGTTGCGCTGTTTTTGGAGCACATAATTGTGTTCGTACGTGGTTACTAGTTCCCCTATAGAGATAGCTCCGAATTTTCCTATTTATAGTGCACTCTCCAAACTCCCTGATACAAGAACAGCGAATACACCTGTTTCTGGAGCTGGCTCCAAATGTCCCACTTTCTGGAGCCTGCTCCTAAGTTCCACTTTAATGGAGCCTTCAGCTAATTTCCCTGCATCGGGATCTCCAAAAACTTCCGCATCATTTACTCCAACTTACTTTGTTTATGGAACCACAATCCCCTTGTTTCTGGAACTTATATTTCCACACTTTCAGGAATTTTTCTGGAATTAGTTCCCCTGTTTCTGAAGCTAATGCCCTTATTCCCGATCTAATTCCCATGTAACTGGAGCTCCTCGATCTGCAGCTGCCAATTCCCCTGATTCTGAATCTAATACCCCTGGTTGTGGAGGTAAATCATATTTTTCTGGAGCTCCTGATATCGCAGTTTGAGGAGATCCTAATTCCTCTGTTTCTGGAGGTAACTCCCATGTTTCTGTAGCTAACTCAACTGTTTCAGTAGGTAATACTCTGTTTCTGGTGCTGCTTCCCCAGTTTCTGGAGGTCCTAGTCCCTCAGTTCTGGAAATTATTTATTTGTTTGTGGAGTTTCTAATGTCGCTGACAATGGAGCTCCATATTTCGCAGTTCATGGAGCAAATCATTGTCGTTTTCTTGTAGCTACATGTTCCCCTATAAATCCGAATTGTCCTGTTAATGGTGCGCTCTCCAATTACCCCTGCTATAGGAACAGTCTAATTTGCCTATTTCCGGAGCTGTCTCCACATTTCCTACTTTCTTGTGCCCTCTCCTATGTTCCATGTTGATGGAGCCCTCTCCCATATTCTCTGCATCTGGATTTTCTAAATCTCCTGTATCTTTTGCTTCAAATTACATTCTTTATGGAACCATAATTGCCTTGTTACTGGATATCGTAATCTCATGCTGCTGAAGCTAAACACCCTGTTTCTTTGCTGCAACGTCTACTGTTTCCGGACCACTTGATGCTGCCCCTTGAGCGAGCTAATTCCCATATTTCTAAGGACAATTCCCCTGTTTCGGGAGCTGCTAATACCTGTATTTATGGACCTACTAATTGCCCGATTTGTGGAGTTAACTCCAGTGTTTCCGTAACTAATTTTCTTGTTCTGGGGCTAATCCTTCTATTTCTGGAACTGCTATCGTCAATGTTTCTGGAGTTCCTAATACCCGAATTTCGAGAGATCCAACTTTTCCTTGTTTGTGGAGCCCATCATTGCACAGTTTCTGGAGCTGCAAATAGCAATGTTTGTGGAACACCTAAGTTATGTGGCTACTATTTCCCCTATATATATATAGCACCGAATTGTCTTGTTCAAAGGTTTTCTCTTCTAATTCCTCTGCTAAAGGAAAATCTAAGACGCATTTTTATGGAGCTGTGCCCCAATTTCCCTGTTCCTGGAGCTTTGTTCCATGTCGATGCGGTGCTCCCCTAATTATGTTCTATCTGGATCTCATCGATATTCTGTTTATTTTGCTCCGAATTACGTTGTTTACTGATCCACACTTCTCTGGTTCCTGGATCTCATGATTCCCCTGTTTCTGTAGCCGAAATTCCCTGTTTCGGGAGCAGCCGATTCTCCCAATGTCTGCAGATAATTACCGTATTTTAGGCCATAATTCTTCTTTCTGTTGCTCCTAATTCGGGCGTATCTGAAGCACATAATTCACTTGTTTGTGGAATAAATTCCAGTATTTATGCAACTAATTTTCTTGTTTCTGGAATTAATTCATATATTTAAGGAGATACTATTCCCCCTATTTCTGGAGCTATTTCACTCATTCTGGAGCTAATTTCTCTGTTCTGGGAGTTGCTAATTCCCATGTTGCTGTACCTTCTAATACCACATCTTATGTAGGGCCTAGTTCCTTGTTTCTGTAATTATTTCACTTGTTGTGGAGATTCTAATTCCTATGATTCTGGACCTACAAATGCACTGTTATGCAGCGTCTAATTCTGTATTCATGTTGCTCATATTGTCCCGATCTTTTTAGCTCTGAAGTGTTCTGCTTGTGGCGCGCTGCCCTTATTCTCCTGCAACAGGAACAGCTAATTTTCCTATTTATTGAGCTAACTCTTCTCTGTCTAACCGAATTACCATGTTTCTGTAGATAGTTCCGCTGCACTGAGCGAAGTCCTCTGTTCCTGAGTTCCTAATTCCCCTGTTTCTGCAGCGCACAATTATTCAGTTTCTGGAGATAATCCCACTGTGTCTGGATCTGCTAAATACCAGTTCCTTTAATTTCTAATTAACCTCTTTCTAGTCCTGCTTCCATCGTTTCTGGAGCTAATTCCACTATTTCTGGCGCTAATTCCACTGTTCCTGCAGCAGCTAATTTCTCCTTCTTTCTGGAGCTGCTAATTCCAAAGTTCCTGGAGCTGCTAATTCCACTGTTTCTCGAGCTAATTCCACTGTTCTGGGAGCTAATTACTCTCTTTCTGGAGCTAATGCAACTCAATCTGGAGCTGCTAATTCCAGTGTTCCTGGAGCTAATTCCACTGTTGCTGAAACTAATTCCAATGTTTCCGGAGCTGATAATTACTCTGTTCTACAGCTGATTCCACTATTTCTGGTGCTGATTCCACTGTTCCTGGAGCGATTCTTTCTGTGTCTGAAGATGATCATTCCACTGTTTCTGGAGAAGCTAATTACACTGTTTATGGAGCTAATTCTACCTTTTCTTGGTGCTGCATATTCCGCTATTTCTGAAGCTAATTCCCCGGCTTCGAAGTTAATTCCACGATTTCTGAATATAATTCACCTGTGTCTGGAGCTGCTGAGTTCTCAGTTTCTGGAGCTAATTTCCCTGTTTCTGGAGCTAATTCCTCTGTTTCTAAAGCAAATTCCCCTGTTCCTGGAGCTGCTAATTGCTCCCTGTTTCTGAAGTTGCTAATTCAGATGTTCCTGCAGATAATTCCACTGTATCTGGGGCTAATTCCCCTGTTTCTAGGGCTGATAATTCCACTGTTTCTGGAGCTAATTCCTCTTTTTCTGGAGCAGCTAATTCCACTGTTCTTGTTGCTGCCAATTCCATTAATTCTGAAGCTAATTCCATTGTTCCTGGAGCTGCTAATTCCACAATTCTTGTGGCTGAAAATTCCAATATTTCTGGAGCTAATTCCACTGTTTCTAAAGCTATTTCCACTGTTTCTGCGGCTAATTTCACTTTTTCTGGTAAATCATCTTTTTTCTGGAGCTAATTCCACTATCTCTGGAACTGCGAATTCCACTGTTTCTGGAACAAACTGCACTGTTTCTGAAGCTAATTCCACCTGTTGGAGCTAATTCGACTGTTTCTGCAGCTGCTAATTCTACTATTTCTGGAGCAAGTTTCACTGTTTCTGGAGCTTCTAATTCCACTGTTCCTGGAGCTGCTAATTCCTCACTCTTTCTGGAGCTGCAAATTCCAAAGTTGCTGGAACTGCTAATTGCATCGTTTCTGCAGCTGCTAATTCCGATTTTCCTGAAACTGCTAATATTCCTGTTTCTGAAGGTAATTCCATTGTTGATAGAGCTAATTACAATATTTCTGGAGTAGCCTAATCCTCACTTTTACGGGAACTACTTCCACTGTTTCTGGAGCTAATCCCACTGTTTCTGGGGCCAATTACCCTGTTTCTGCAGCTGCTAATTCCACTGTTCAGGAGCTAATTTCACTGTTTCTGGAGCTGCTAATTCCACCTTTTCTTGGTGCTGCAAATTCCGCTATTTCTGAAGCTAATTCCCCTGCTTCGAAGTTAATTCCACGATTTCTGAATATAATTCACCTGTGTCTGCAGCTGCTAATTCCACTGTTTCTTGAGCTGCTGAGTTCTCAGTTTCTGGAGCTAATTTCTCTGATTCTAAAGCAAAACCCCCTGTTTCTGGAGCTGCTAATTTCTCCCTGTGTCTGCAGTTGCTAATTCCGATGTTCCTGCAGATAATTCCACTGTTTCTGGGGCTAAAACCCCTGTTTCTAGGGCTGCTAATTCCATTGTTTCTGGAGCTAATTGCACTGTATCTGGAGCTGCTAATTCCAGTTTCTGGCGCTAATTCGACTGTTCATGGAACTGATAATTCCACTGTTTCTGAGCTAATTCCTCTTTTTGCCGAGCAGCTAATTTCACTGTTCTTGTTGCTGCTAATTCCAATATTTCTGAAGCTAATTCCATTGTTCCTGGAGCTGCTAATTCCACAATTCGTCTGGCTGCAAATTCCAATATTTCTGGAGCTAATTCAACTGTATCTAAAGCTATTTCGACAGTTTCTGCAGCGAATTCCACTTTTTCTGGTAATTCACCTTTTTTCTGGAGCTAATTCCACTACCTCTGGAACTGCTAATTCCACTGTTTCGCGAACGAATTTCACTGTTTCTGAAGCTAATTCCTGAAGCTGATAATTCCACTGTTCCTGGAGCTGCTAATTCCCCTGTTTCTGCAGCTGCTAAATCTACTATTTCTGGAGCTAATTCCACTGTTTCTGGAGTTAATTCACTGTTTCTGGAGTTAATTCCTCTGTTTCTGGAATTAATTCCACTATTTCGGGAGCTAATTCCATTGTTTCCGGGGCTAATTGCACTGTTTCAGGATCTGCTAATTGCAGTTTCTGGCGCTAATTCGGCTGTTCATGGAACAGATAATTCCACTGTTTCTGGAGCAAATTATCTTTTTCCGGAGCAGCTAATTCCACTGTTCTTGTTGCTGCTAAATCCAATAGTTCCGAAGCTAATTCCATTGTTCCTGGAGCTGCTAATTCCACAATTCGTGTGGCTGCAAATTCCAATATTTCTGGAGCTAATTCAACTGTTTCTGAAGCTACTTCCTCTGTTTCTGCGGCTAATTCACCTTTTTTCGAGTGCTAATTCCACTATCTCTGGAACTGCTAATTCCATTGTTTCTGGAGTGAATTCCACTGTTTCTGGAGCTAATTCTACTGTTTCTGTAGTTACTTCCACTGTTTCTGGAGTTAATTCCACTGTTTCTGGAGCTAATTCCTCTGTTCCTGAAGCTGATAATTCCACTGTTCCTGGAGCTGCTAATTCCCCCCTTTCTGAAGCTAGTTCCACTGTTTCTGGAGCTTCTAATTCCTGGAGCTGCTAATTCCTCACTCATTCTGGAGTTGCTAATTAGCTTGAACTGGTAATTCCATCGTTTCTGCAACTGCTAATTCCGATGTTCCTGGAACAGCTAATATTCCTGTTTCTGGAGGTAATTCCATTGTTGATAGAGCTAATTACACTGTTTCTGGAGAAGCCTATTCCTCCCTTTTAAAGGAGCTAATTCCACTGTTTCTGGAGCTAATACCACTGTTTCTGAGGCCAATTCCCCTGTTCCTGCAGCTGCTAATTCTACTGTTCAGGAGCTAATTCCACTATTTCTGGAGCTGCTAATTCCACTGCTTCTGGCGCTAATTCTGCTGTTTCTGGAGCTTCTAATTACAATATTTCTGAAGGAAATACTATTGTTACTGGAGCTGCTAATTCCACAGTTTCTGTGTCTGCAACTAATTCCAATATTTCTGGAGCTAATTCCACTCTCTCTGGAACTGCTAATTCCACTGCTTCTGGAACTAATGCCACTGTTTTTAAAGCTAATTCCACTGTTGTTGGAGCTAATTCCACTGTTTCTGAAGCTGCTAATTACACTCTTTCTGGAGCTAATTCCACTGTTTCCGGAGTTAATTCCATTTTTCTGGAGCAAATTCCACCGTTTCTGGAGCTAATTCCACTGTTTCTGTAGTTAATTCCACTGTTTCTGGAGTTAATTCCACTGTTTTTGGAATTAATTCCACTATTTGTGGAGCTAATTCCACTGTTTCGGGAGTCAATTCAACTGTTTCTGGAGCTAATTCCACTATCTCTGGAACTGCTAATTCCACTGTTTCTGGAACGAATTTCACTGTTACTGAAGCGAATTCCACTTGCTGGAGCTAATTCGACTGTTTCTGCAGCTGCTAAATCAACTATTTCTGGAGCTAATTTCACTGTTTCTGGAGTTAATTCACTGTTTCTGGAGCTAATTCCACTGATCCTGGAGTTAATTCCACTGTTTCTGGAGCTAATTCCTCTGTTTCTGTAATTAATTCCACTATTTCTGGAGCTAATTCCATTGTTTCTGTTGCTAATTACCCTGTTTCAATAGCTGCTAATTTTTTCCTGTTTCTGCAGTTGCTAATTCAGATGTTCCTGCAGATAATTCCACTGTTTCTAGGGCTAATTCCTCTGTTTCTAGGGCTGCTAATTCCACTGTTTCTGGAGCTGCTAATTCCAGTTTCTGCCGCTAATTTGGCTGTTCATGGAACTGATAATTCCACTGTTTCTGGAGCTAATTCCTCTTTTTTCGGAGCAGCTAATTCCACTGTTCTTGTTGCTGCTAATTCCAATAGTTCTGAAGCTAATTCCATTGTTCCTGGAGCTGCTAATTCCACAATTCGTGTGGCTACAAATTCCAATATTTCTGGAGCTAATTCAACTGTTTCTAAAGCTATTTCCACTGTTTCTGCGGCTAATTCCACTTTTTCTAGTAATTCACCTTTTTTCGAGTGCTAATTCCACTATTTATGGTACTGCTAATTCCAATGTTTCTAGTTCGAATTCCACAGTTTCTGAAGCTAATTCCCCTGTTTCTGGAGCTAATTCCATTGTTTCTGGAGTGAATTCCATTGTTTCTGGAGTTAATTCCACTGTTTCTGGAACTAATTCCTCTATTCCTGAAGCTGATAATTCAACTGTTCCTGGAGCTGCTAATTCCACTCTTTCTGAAGCTAGTTCTACTGTTTCTGGAGCTTCTAATTCCTGGAGCTTCTAATTCCTCACTCATTCTGGAGTTGCTAATTAGCTGCAACTGATAATTCCATCGTTTCTGCAACTGCTAATTCCGATGTTCCTGGAACTGCTAATATTCCTGTTTCTGGAGGTAATTCCATTGTTGATAGAGCTAATTACACTGTTTCTGGAGTAGCCTATTCCTCCCTTTTACGGGAGCTAATTCCACTGTTTCTAGAGCTAATCCCACTGTTTCTGAGGCCAATTCCCCTGTTTCTGCAGCTGCTAATTACACTGTTGAGGGGCTAATTCCACTATTTCTGGAGCTGCTAATTCCACTGCTTCTGGGGCTAATTCTGCTGTTTCTAGAGCTTCTAATTCCAATATATCTGAAGCTAATACTATTGTTTCTGGAGCTGCTAATTCCACAGTTCCTGTGTCTGCAACTTATTCCAATATTTCTGGAGCTAATTCCACTGTCTCTGGAACTGCTAATTCCACTGCTTCTGGAACTAATTCCACTGTTTCTGAAGCTAATTCCACTGTTGTTGGAGCTAATTCCATGTTTCTGAAGCTGCTAATTCCACTCTTTTTGGAGCTAATTCCACTGTTTCTGGAGTTAATTCCACTGTTTCTGAAGCTAATTCCACTGTTTATGGAGTTAATTCCACTGTTTCTGGAGCTAATTCCACTGTTTCTGGAGTTATTTCCATTATTTCTGGAGCTAATTCCACTATTTCTGGAGTTAACTCCACTGTTTCTGGATCTAATTCCACTGTTTCTGGAGTTAATTCCACTGTTTCTGGAGTTAATTCCACTATTTCTGGAGCAAATCCCACTGTTTCTGGAGCTACTTCCACTGTTTCTGGAGTTAATTCCACTGTTTCTGGAGCTAATTCCACTGTTTCTGGAGTTAATTCCACTGTTTCTGGAGTTAATTCCACTATTTCTGGAGCTTATTTCTCTGTTTCGGGAGTCAATTCAACTGTTTCTGGAGTTAATTACACTGTTTCTCAAGCTAGTTCCACTATTTCTGGAGCTCCTAATTCCACTGTTCCTGGAGCTGCTAATTCCTCCCTCTTTCTGGAGCTGCTAATTCCAAAGTTGCTGGAATAGCATATTCCATCGTTTCTGCAGCTGCTAATTCCAATGTTGCTGGAGCTGCTAATATTCCTGTTTCTGGAGCTAATTTCATTGTTGATTCTGCTAATTACACTGTTTCTGGAGTTGCCTATTCCTCTCTTTTACTGGAGCTAATTCCAATCTTTCTTTAGCTAATCACACTGTTTCTGGGTCTAATTCCCCTCTTTCTGCAGCTGCTAATCCACTGTTCTGGAGCTAATTCCACTGTTTCTAGAGCTGCTAATTCCACTGCTATTGGCGCTAATTCTGCTGTTCCTGCAGCTGCTAATGTCAATATTTCTGAAGCTAATGCTATTGTTACTGGAGCTGCTTATTCCACAGTTCCTGTGGCTGCTAATTCCAATATTTCTGGAGATAATTCCTCTGTTTCTGGCGCTAATTCCACTGTGCCTGCGGCTAATTCCAATATTTCTGGAGCTAATTCCACTGTCTCTGGAACTGCTAATTCCACTGCTTCTGGAACAAATGTCACTGTTTCTGAAGCTAATTCCACTGTTGTTGGAGCTAATTCCACTGTTTCTGAAGCTGCTAATTCCACTCTTTCTGGAGCTACTTCCACTGCTTCTAGCGTTAATGCAATGGATTCTGGAGCTAATTCCACTGTTTCTGGATTTAATTCCACTGTTTCTGGATCTAATTCCACTGTTTCTGGAGTTAATTCCACTGTTTCTGGAGCTAATTCCACTATTTTTAGAGCTAATTTCACTTTTGCTGGAGCTAATGCCCCTATTTCTGGAGCTAATTCCACAATATCTGGAGTTAATTCCACTTTTTCTGCAGCTAATTCCACTGTTTCTGGAGTTAATTCCATAGTTTCTGGAGATAATCCCACTGTTTCTGGAGCTAATCCCACTGTTTCTGGAGTTAATTCCACTGTTTCTGGAGCTAATTCCACTGTCTGGAGTTAATTTCTACTGCTTCTGGAGTTAATTCCACTGTTTCTGAAGCTAGGTCCACTATTTCTGGAGCTTCTAATTCCACGGTTCCTCGAGCTGCTAATTCCTCCCTCTTTCTGGAGCTGCTAATTCCAAAGTTGGTGGAACTGCTAATTCCATAGTTTCTGCAGCTGCTAATTCCGATGTTCCTGGAGCTGCTAAATTCCTGTTTCTGGAGCTAATTCCTTTGTTGATTGAGCTAGTTACACTGTTTCTGGAGTTGCCTATTCCTCCCTTTTACTGCAGCTAATTACACTCTTTCGTAAGCTAATCCCACTGTTTCTGGAGCAAATTCCACTGTTTCTGGAGCTGATAAATCCACTGCATCTGCGCTAATTCTACTGTTCCTGGAGCTGCTAATTCCAATATTTCTGAAGCTAATACTATTGTTACTGGGGCTGCTAATTCCACAGGTCCTGTGGCTGCTGATTCCAATATTTCTGGAGCTACTTCCTGTGTTTCTGGCGCTAATTCCACTGTTTCTGTGGATTATTCCACTGTTTCTGGGGCTAACTCCCCTCTTTCTGGAACTAATCCCACTGTTGCTGGAGCCAATTCCACTCTTTCTGAAGTTAATTCCACAGTTTCTGGAGTTAATTCCACTGTTTCTGCGGCTAATTCCAATGTTTCTGGGGCTAATTCCCCTCTTTCTGAACAAATTCCTCTGTTTCTGGAGCTAATTCCACTTTTCTGGAGCTAATTCCACAGTTTCTGGAGCTAATTCCACTGTTTCTGAAGCTGCGAACGCCACTGTTTCTGGAGTTAATTCCACAGTTCCTGGAGCTAATTCCATTATTTATGTTGCTAATTCCCAAGTTTCTGGCGCTAATTCCTCTATTTCTAGCCCTTCCATTTCCTCTGTTTCTGGAGCTAATTCCCCTGTTTCTGGGGCTAATTCCACTGTTTCTGAAGCTGCGAAATCCAGTTTTTGGAGCTAATTCCTCTGTTTCTGGGGCTAATTCCTCGATTTCTGGGACTAATTCCCCTGTTTCTGGAGCTGCTAATTGTACTGTTTTTGGTGCTAATTCCATTATTTAAGGAGCTAAATTAATGCAGCTGCTAATTCCTCCCTGTTTCTGGAGCTAACTCCACTGTTTCTGGAGCTAACGCCACTGTTTCCGGTGTTAATTCCACTGTTTCTGTGGCAAATACCCCTGTTTCTGAAGCTGCTAATTCCACTGTTTCTGGCGCTAATTCCGCTGTTCCTGGAGCTGAAAATTCCACTATTTCTGGAGCTAATTCCTCTGTTTCTGGAGCTGCTAATTCCATTTTTCCTGCAGCTGCTAATTTCATATTCGCTCCATGAACAGGGACGTTATGAATCGCAGAGAGGGGAAGTAGGGGCTCGGAACACGGGAATTAGCGCCGAAACTAGGGAATTAGCGCTAGAAAGAGGATTATTAGTTCTGGAAACTGTGGAATTCTGTTTCCAAAGATGAAACGTAGGAGTTACAGAAACTGGTATATTAACAGCTCCAAAAACAGTGGAATTCGCTCCAGAAACAGGTCAATGGTGAGCTGCAGAAACAGGGAAAGCAAGCTCCAGGAGTACAGGAATAATCATAGTGCCAAAATTAGCTCAAAAAGAGGGGATTTAAGTTTCGACGGAGGAGAGTTTCCTCCAGACCGCTTCATTAATAGGACAATTCGGATACAGAAACAGTGGAATTAGCTCCAGAAACAAGGGAATTAGCTCCAGGACCCGCGTAATTAGGAGCTGCAGAGAGGTGAATTCGGAGTTTCAGGAATACTGGAATTTATTCAAAAACTTGTGTATTGGCAAAATGCTAGATACGTAAAAAAGACTATTATTTGCTCCATTAACTTCACAATTTCGAGCTCCACAAAAAAGTGAAATTAGGAGCACCACATTAATTTTTCAAAGGAAAAAGCCTAGCTGCAGAAACCATGGAATTACCAAAAGAAACAAGGGAGTTACCGCCAGAAACAGATGCATTAGAAGATCCACAATCTGGGATATTAGGGACTCCAGAAAAAACTGAGCTCCAGAAACTGGGGAATTAGCTCAAGGAACAGGGAGTTGGAAGCTTCAGAGAGGGATATTACCTACATAACCTGGGGTAGCTGGAGCTGCAGCAATAATGGCATTCGGGTCTCCCATAAGATGGGATTTAGCAGATCAAAGAACATTGTAACTAACCCTAGAGCAAGGGAAATAGCTGCAGAAAGAGGGGGAATGGGATATCTTTAATTACATGAATTAATGCCATAGAGCGGTGAAATGGCTCCAGAAATATTGGAGTTAAAGCCATAAAATGAGGAATTAAGTGCTCCAGAAACACCAGAAAAATGAGCTCCAGAAACAGGCAAATTATGTCCTGAAAAATTGTGATGAGCTCCAGATAGTGGGAGAATCAGGTGCTGCAGAAAAGAGGGATTTTCAGCTGCAGATACAAGGTGATTATCTCGAAATAGAGGGGAAATTGCAGCAGACGCAAAGGAATTAGGAGCTCGCAGATTGGGATATTAGCAGCCCCAGGCACAGTGGAATGAGCACGAGAAAGAGCGCAATTAGCTCCAGAAACAGGACAATTATATTTAGAAAGAACAGGGATACCTCTAGAAAGAGGTTTCGCTGCAGCAGGGGATTTCGGATAGCGCATCATGAACAGCAAATTTCGGAGCTATATATATCACCAGTAGACACTTAAATAGGACAATTGGGTGCTTCATCAACAGTGCAATTTGGAGCTCCAGAAAAAAGATAACTAGGAACTCCACAAACAACTTAGAATCCCCAAATTTAGCTGGCACTGCAGGATCGAATTTAGGAGAGTGCAATATAAACAGGACATTTTGTAGAATATATATATATATATATATCTAGTGGACACTTAAGTAGGATAATTAGAAGCTTCATAAACAGCTTAATTTGGAGCTACAGAAAAAGGACAACTGGAAGCTCCACAAACAACTCAGATTCTCCAGAAAGAGAGCAACTAGGACTTTCAGCAACTATGGAATTTGCTATGGAATAAAGGTAATATTAGCTCCAGAAACAGCTGAATTAGTGCGAAAAATAGGGGAATTCCCTACAGGAACAGGACAAGTAGTAGTCGCAGGAGGAAAGCAAGTAGTAGCGCCAGGAACACGGGAATTAGCGCAGAAACAAATAATAAGCGCCAGAAACAGGGGGATTAGGTCTACAAACTGTGGAATTAGGTCTTGAAAGTTGAAGTGTAGAAATTACAGAAATTGGTAAATTAGCAGTTCCAGAAAGAGTTGAATTCGCTCCAGAAACACGGCAATGTGGAGCTGCAGAAACAGGGGAGCCGATCTCCAGGAACGCAGGAATAATCACAGTACAGCGCAATTAGCTCCAGAAACAGGAGATTTATGTTTAGAAAGAGGAGAGTTACCTCCAGAAAAGGTGAATGTTCTGTTCATGTTTGAGGCTAATTCGGAGAGCGCACCATAAACAGGACAATTCGGAGCCATAGATATCGGCAAACTACTGCACATGTAAAAAGGACAATTTTTTGGCTTCAAAAAACACACAATATGGAGCTCCACAAAAAGGGAAATTATTATCTCCATTAATTTTCCCCAGACAAAAATGTATTAGTTCCAGAAACAGTTCAATTAGCAACAGAATCAGGGGAGATACCTCCAGAAATATAAGCATTAGGAGATTCACAATCTGGGATATTAGGAAGCCCAGAAAAAACGATGAACTCCAGAAACAGGGCAATTAGCTCCAGATACAAGGAAATAGCGCCAGGGCCCACGTTATTAGAAGCTGCAGAGAGGGAAATTCGGAGTTCCATGAATACCGGAATTAGTTCAGAAACATGGGTATTAGCTCCAGTAACAGGGGACTTAGGTATAGAAAGATGAGAATTATCAGATGCAGAAACTAGAGAATTGGGCACTGGAGAAACAGAGGAATTAGGAGTCCAAGAAACACAGAAATCTGTTAAGTACAGAGGAAGTAGCTCCAGAAACAAAACAAATTACATTTAAAAAGATAAGTGTTGCCTAAAGACACAGGTAAACTATTTATTCCTGTAGCAGGGGAATTAGGAGAGCGCACAATAAGCAGAATCATTCGGAGATAAATATATCGGGAAATGGCAGTCATATAAATAAGCGCAATTTGATATTTCATAAGCAGCACAGTTTGACGCTCCAGAAACAGTGGAATTATTATCTCCACAAACAACTGAAATAGGTCCAGAAACAGTGGAAATAGGACTTGCATAACCTGGGGTAGTACGAGCTCCGGAAAAGCGTTAATCGGAGCTGCTGTAAGGTGGGATTTAGCAGCTCCAAGAATATTGAAACTAACCCCGGAATAAGGGAAATATCTCCAGAAACAGGGAGAATAGGTTATTATTCATTATTGGAATTAATTCCATAAATGGGGGAATTAGCTCCAGAAATACTGGAGTTAACTCCCCCAACTGGGCAATTAAGTGCTCCAGAATCACCGGAATTTGGTGCTCCAGAACGAGAGTAATTACGTCTAGAAATATGTTGATCTTCTACAGAAAGAGGGAGAGCAAGGTGCTCTAAAAACAGACAGCTTTTCAGCTACAGATAAAAGGCGATTAACTCCAGTAACAGGGGAAGTTGCTTGAGAAACAGTTGAATTCGGAGTGTCACGGATTGGGAAATTAGCAGCCACACGAACATTGGAATTTGCTCCAGAAATAGCACAATTTGCTCCATAAACAGAGGAATTGCTTTCAGAAAGACCGGAGTTAGCTCTACAAAGAGGTGACTTAAATTTCCCTGCAGCAGAGGATTTAGCAGATAGCACCATAAACAGGACATTTCAGCGATATATGTTGAACGAGTTGACACTTAAATAGGAAATTGCTGCTTCATCAACAGCGCAATTTGGAGTTTCAGAAAACTGAAAATTAGGAGCTCTACAAACAACTCAGGGAAGTTCGAGGAGGCGGAGCAGCGTCGGAGAGGCCTACAAAAGGCCCAGCTTTGAGTCGGGAGGCAGCGGAGAGTTCGAGGATGTTGTGCAGCGTCAGACAGGCATACAAAAGTCCAGGCTTCGAGTCGGGAGGCAACGGGGAGTTCAAGGAAGTGGGGCAACGTCAGAGAGGACTACAGGAGACCGAGCATCGAGTTGAGTAGCAGCTGAGAGTTCGATGAGGAGGATAAGCGCCCGAGAGGCTAGAAAAGGCCCAACGTCGTGTCAGCAGGCAGCGGGGAGTTCGAGGAGGCGGAGCAGCTTCGGAGAGCCCTACAAAATGCCCAGAATCTAGTCTGGAGGCAGCGGGGCGTTCGATGAGACGGAGAAGCGTCGGGAGGCCAGAAAAGGTCCAGCGACGAGTCGGGAGGCAGCGGGGAGATCGAGCAGGTGGGGCAGCGTCGCTGAGGCCTACAAAATGCCTAAAGTCCAGCCGGGCGGCCAGCGGGTATTTCGTGGAGGCGGCAGCGTCGGATAGGCCAGTTGTGGCAGCTGCAGGGAGTGAAAGCAAAGAAGAAGTGGAAAAAAATAGAAGGCTGACGTCACAGCCAAGCGGGTAAGCGGCTGGCTGGTGATTGGCGAGTAGTTTTTCTTTTTCTTTATCAGTAAAAAATTTTTGCATTTCTGTTGCAAAATTACGTTAATCTAAGGGTAAGTCATGGCAAGAGATCCCAGACCCGTGTCATGCTGCTCGTGTGATATGTGGGAAGGCAGGAACGCTTCATGTGCGGGAAGGTTAGCCGGTGCATATAGGTACCAACGATATAGATAAAAAAACGGAATGAGGGCGGACAAGACTAATTTGGGGAGCTGGAGCTAAATTAAAAAGTAGGACATAAAAATTAGTAATCTCAAGATTGCGACCAGTGCCACGTGCTAGTCACAGCAGGAATCGTAGGATAGCTCAGATGAATACGTGGCTTGAGGAGTAGTGCAGAAGGGAGGGATTTATCTTCCTGGGGAGTTGGAACCGGTTCTGGGGGAGGTGGGATGAGTACAAACTGGGCGGTTTGCACCTGGAAATGACTGGAACCCATATCCTTGGGGGAGTCTTTGCTAGTGCTGATGTGGAGCGTTTAAACTAATATGCCAGGGGGATGGGAACCTATTCAGGGAGATAGAGGAAAGTAGAATAGGGGCAGGAGCAAAAGATAAAAAGAAAAAAAAGAAAAGTAGAAGGCAGAGAAACACAAGGCAAAATCAAAAAGCCCACATTACAGCAAGTTTCTAAAGAGGCAAACTCTATTACAAAGACAAGCCTGAAGGCTCTGTGCCTCAATGGAGGCGTATTTGTTATAAGGTGGACGAATTAACTGCGCAGATTGCAGTTAAGGGATATGATTTAATTGGCATCATGGAGACATGGCTCCAGAGTGATCACGGCTGGGAACGGAACATCCAGGCGTATTCAACATTCAGCCAGGATAGACAGAAAGGAAAAGGAGGCGGAGGCGGCGGCGTTGTTTGTTATAGAGGGAATTAAAGTAATGGCAAGAAGGAACATTCACTTTGATGATGTGGAATCGGTGTGGTTGTAGCTACCGAATACCAAAGGAGAGAAAACGCTAGTAAGAATTGTGTACAGACCAACAAACAATAGCAGTGAGGTTGCGGAAAGCATCAAACAAGTAATTAGGAATGCGTGCAATAAAGGTACAGCAGTTATCATGGGCGACGTTAATTTACATATTGATTGGGCTAACCAAACTGGTAGCAATGCGGTAGAGGAGGATCTTCTGTAGTGTATTTGGGATGATTTTCGAGACCAATATTTCAAGGCACCAACTAGAGGGCTGGCCATCATAGACTGCATGGCGAATAGAAAGGACACATTTGCAATCTTGCTCTGCGACGCTCCTTGGGGGAGAGTGACCATAATAGGGAAGAATTCATTATTACGATGGAGAGTGACGCAGTTTATTCAGAGACTAGGAACATGAATTTAAGAATAGGTAACTTTCCAGTTGGTATGAGGCATGAATTGGCCACAATGGACTGGCGAGTCATGCTTAAAGGGTTGATGGTGGATAGACAATGGCAAATATTTAAAGATCACATGGGTGACATTCAACAATTGTACATCCCTGTCTGCAGTAAAAATAAAACGGGGAAGATTGAATAATCGTGGCTAACAATGGAAATTAAGTATAGTATTAAATCCAAGGAAGAGCCATATAAATTGGCCAGAAAATATAGCAAATCTGAGGACTGGGAGATTTTATAATTCAGCAAAGGAGTACAAAGGGTTTAATTAGGAGGGGGAGAACAGAGTATGAGAGGAAGCTTGCTGGGAACATAAAAACGACTGCAAAAGCTTCGATAGACATGTGAAGAGAAAAAAGAATAGTGAAGACAAACGTAGGTCCCTTACAGTCAGATTCTGGTGAATTTATAATGGGAACAAAGAAATGGCTGACAATTTAAACACATATTTTGGTTCTGTCTCCACGAAGGAAGACACAAATAACCTTCCGGAAATATTAGGGATCGAGTGTCTAGTGAGAAGAAGGAACTGAAGGAAATGTTTAATAGGTGGGAAATTGTGTTGGGGAAATTGATAGGATTGCTGGTCGATAATTCCCCGGTGCCTGAAAGACTGCATCTCACAGTACTTAAGGCTGTGGCTTTAAAAATAGTGGATGCATTGGTGATCATTTTCCAGCAAACTATCGAATCTAGATCAGTTGCTATGGACTGGAGGGTAGCTAATGTAACACCACCTTTTAGGAAAGGAGGGAGAGAGAAAAAGGATAATTATAGACCGATTAGCCTGTCGTCAGTGATGTGGACATTTTGGAATCAATTATTAAAGATGAAATAGCAGCGCATTGCGAAAGCAGTGAAAGGATAATTCCAAGTCAGCATGAATTTATGAAAGGTAATTGACTCTTGACAAATCTTCTAGAATTTTTTGAGGATGTAACTGGTAGAGTTGACAAGGGAGGACCAGTGGATGTGGTTTATTTGAAATTTCAAAAGGCTTTGACACGGTCCTACACCAGAAATTGTCTTGCAACATTAGAGCACAAGGTAGTGGGACTAATGTTCCGATGCGGATAGAGAACTGTTCGGCAGACAGGAAGAAAAAGTCGCGATAAACGGTTCCTTTTCAGAGAAGCAGGGCTTAATGCTGGGACCCCAGCTATTTAAAATATACATTAATGATTTCGATGAAGGAAGTGAGTGAAATATCTCCAAGTTTGAAGATGACACTAAGCTGGGTGATGGAGAGAGCTGTGGGGAGGTCGCTAAAAGGCTGCAGGTTGACTTGGACAGATTAGATGAGTGGGCAAACGCATGGCAGATGCTGTATAATTTGGATAAATGTGAGGTTATCCACTTTGGCGGCAAAAGCACCAAGGCAGAACATTATCTGATTGCAGCAGATTAGGAAAAGGGAATGTGCAACGAGTCCTGGGTTTCATGATAGATCAGTCACTGAAATTCGGCATTAAGTTACAACAGGCGGTGAAGAAGTAAAATGGCCTTCTTAGCTTGGAGAATTGATTATAGGAGCAGGGATATATTATGCACTTGTACAGGACCTTAGTGAGGCCTCACATGGGACATTGTGTTCAGTTCTGGTCTCCTAAGCTGAGGAAGGACGTTCTTGTTATTGAGGGATTGAAGCGAAGGTTCACCAGAATGATTCCCGGCATGGCAGGACTGGCATCTGAGGAGAAACTGGATCGACTGGGCCTATATTTACTGGAGTTAAGAAGGATGAGGTTGGATCACATAGAAACATCTAAAACTCTGACGGGATTGGACAGGTTAGATGCAGGAAGAATGATCCCGGTGTTGGGGCAGTCCAGAACCAGGGGATATAGTCTAAGGATAAGATGTCGGAAATTTAGGACTGAGATAAGGAGAAACTTCTTCACTCAGAGAGTTGTTAACCTGTAGAATACTCTGCCATAGTGAGCTGTTGATGCCAGTTCATTGGATATATTCAGGCGCGTGTTAGAAATGGCTCTTACGGCTAGTGCGATCAAGGCATATGGAGAGAAATCAGGAAAGGGTACTGAGGGAAAGATCAGTCATGATCTTATTGAATAGTGGTGCAGGCTCGAAGATCGAATGGCCTACTCCTGCAACAATTTTGTATGTTTCTATGTTTCTATGTTTCTATGTTGGGTGAATGAAGAAGAAAGGACACTTCTCCTTAACGTTCGAACGAAGACTTCCAGGAGCAAAATCGTGAGCACGTTTTCATAGAATGGTAATGTTCATCTGAATTCCAGATTCTGGGATATAGGAACATAAGAATATGAGACATAGGAACACGAGTACGCAATTTGGAACCATTGGCATGTTCCGGCATTGATCGAGATTATGGATGAACCTCTACCTCAATTTAACCTGTCCGGACTATTGCCATATCCCTTGATTCCCTTAATTTCAAAAATCTATTGATTTCCGTCTTGAATATGCTCAATGACAGAGCCTCCTCATCACTCGCCGATAGAGAATTACAAATATTCACAACTTTCTAAGTTTAAACATTTCTCTTCATCACTGTCCTAAATAGATGACAATAAATTCAGGAAATGTGATCCCTCGTTCTAGTCAGGAGTAACATCCCACATCCAAAAACACTCTCTGGCCCAGGAAGAATTGTGTATTAGTAAATGAGATCACATCTAATTATTCTACACTGTAGAGAATATAACCCCAGTCTACTTAATCGTTCCATGTAGGAACACTCACGCCATGACTTAGACAAGGAGTCCAAAACTGTACACAATTCTCCAGCTGTGCACTCACCAGTGCCCTGTATAATTATAGTAAGACTTCTTCACTCTGAAATTCAAGTCCTCTTGTAATAAAGGCGAACATACCTTTTCCTCTCGTCATTGCTTGCTCTACATGCATTTTATCTTTCCGTGATTCGTGTACAAAGACACCCAGGTCCCTCTGAACACTAGTAGTTTCCAATCTCTCACCATTTAATAAATCTCTGCTTTTCTATTGTTTCTGAAAAAGTGCAAAACATGACATTTCTCCTCACTATATTCCATTTGCTACGTTCTTGCCCATTAACTTAGCCGGTCTATATTCCCTTGAAGCATCTTTGCATCCTGCTCACAACTTAAATTCCCACCTAACTTTATATCACTGACAAACTTCAATACACTACACTTTGTCCTGTGAATCAAATCATTGATATATTGTGAGAATTGCTGAGGCCCAAACACCGAACATTGCGGAATCCCACAATTTACAGCAAACCAAAATTCATTTGTACTCGCCGTTAACCAATCCTCAATGTATGTTAGTGTAATAACCCCAATCCATTGAGCACTATATTCATTAATACTCTCTTAAGTGGCAGCTTATTGAATGACTCCTGAAAACCCTATTAAACAAATTCACTAGTTCCCCTTACCTATTCTACGAGTTGCAAACTCAAAAACTCTAAAACATTTAAGGAAACATGACTTCTCTTAGATAAAATCTCGACCTCACAAGGCTGTGGTTGTCGGGTTCAAATGGAGCTTTCGCCAGTGAGCCATAGATTCCTGAGTGTTAATTCAATGTATAACCCTCATTCTGTTTGGCTTCGTCCTTTGAGGAAATGGGCACTCGACAATGGTGAAAATGTAGGATCATCTTGTGTCAGTAAACTTCACTGGAGGAGCAGCTCACACCAGTGGATACCATTGATTCCGGATGGACGAAGTACACTGATTTAGTAATGTCGGGTGTAAAGTGGATCCGGTGCATATAGCGAAAGCTATTGACCAATGTATAAAAAAGCAGCCGCAGGGTATGTACCTGCAATCTCTGATAACAGCATTTTGTTCATTGAGAGTATTGCAGGTCCGCCTGGCTGTGTTTATCTCGGATTCTCTATATCTCGCTTGATTCTGAATGAATGAATCTGTGAGTCTGTGCATCATTAGGTGTGAGTGGAAGACATGAAGATATGATCTGAATTTTTCCCTGTATATCATTCACATCTGCCTACTCCCTAAATGTGTACAAATGCACAGACGAGAGGATGTGTACTAAGGAACAGGAGTTGACGATTGAGCACATCGAGCCTGTTCTGCCACTCAATGAGAAAATGGCTGATCTTTATCTGGCTTCCCTTGGCCCATATCCTACCATTTGTTGACACAAATATTTCAACGTCAGATTTATAATTAACTGTTCATCGATCATCAATTTCAGTTTGCAGAAGAGAGTTCCAAACTTTATCATCCTTTTTGAGCAGACGTGTTGGCTAAGTTCACCTTTGGCTTTAATTTGTAGACTATGTCCCCGAATCCGAGATTCCACAGACAGCGGGAAAAATTTATCTCTGCTTATACTAACATTTCCTCTTAATATCTTGAATTGATTGGACAAATCACACCTTATCCTTCTAAGTTGAATAGAATACAACTCTAATTTTGTAATCTCGTCTTGGATTCGAGGTGTCATTTGGAAAGTCCTACGCTGCACTCAGTCCAAGGTGAATATATCCTTCCTGCATTGTAAATAATAAACAGATACACAGAAATATAAAGCAGGGCTTTGGCGCAAAATCTCTGACGTGGGAATAATTTGAAAACATTTTCTGAGTGTGGCACAGAGACAATGGAATTAATGGCGTATTTTTGAGCGGAATGACTCTATGCATACTTGTATATAAGATCAGAAGAAAATGCAGAAGTAACTTGGGAGCACTCATGCCTCAGATTATCATAGTGTGGCTCTCGTGGCACAATGGGCTAGCGTGAAGTACTTGTATGATAGTGCAGGCAGATGCAAACGCCACGGTTGTGCAATCCTCGCTAAGATCAGGCAATGATTCGATGTTGAAATGATAATTGTTTTTTTCCTCACATTTTATCTACTTATTAGTGGTTCCATGTGAGCATTTAGATTCCAAAGAGCCACAATGATTCAGGGGCAGGTGACAGTTCTTTGACAGCGCTTTGATATTTACTTGTTTATATTTGAAGGAGTGAGCCGTTTCCATTATGAAACAGATAAGTATGTTGTTCGTGGTGAGTCGGAGAGGCTGGGGAGGTGCATCGGAGAGCCCTTTCAAAAGGTCCAACGCGTCGCTGAGACGCGGGAGCTCACGGTGAGTTGGAGAGGCCTATTAACAGGACTAACGCATCGCTGAGGCTCGGAAGTTGAGACGGAGAGTCCAAGAGAATGGCGCAGCACGTAGCTGAGGCTCGGGAGTTCGTGTTGTGTTGGAGAGCCTCGGTAGATTCGTTGGAGAGGCTTACAAAAAGACCCAACGCGTCGCTGAGGCTCGGGCTTTCGTAGTGAGTCAGAGAGTCTCGGGAGGTGCGTCAGAGGGTCCTATAAAAAGGCACAACGCGTCGCTGTGATTTGGGAGTTCGTGGTGAGACGGAGAGATTGGGGAGTTGGTCGGAGAAGCCTATAAAAAGATCCTGCACGACGTTGATACTCTGGAGTTCGTCGTGAGACGAGGAGGCTCTGGACTTGCGTCGGAGAGGCCTATAAAAAGTCCCAACGCGTCGCTGAGGCTTGGAATTCGTGGTGAGTCGGAGAGGCTCTAGAGGTGCATCGGAGAGGCTTTCAAAAGGCCCAACGTGTCGCTGAGGCTCTGGAGTTCTTGGTGAGACGGTGAGGCTCGTGAGGTGCGCTGGAGAGGCCCAGTTAAAGACCCAACATGTACCTGAGGCTGGGTAGGTCGTGGTGAGTTGGGAATGGTCGCAAGGTGCGTCGGAGAGGTCTAAAAAAAGGCTCAACGCATCGCTGAGGCTCGGGAGTTCTTAGCAAGTCGGAGCGGCTCGCGATGTGCATCAGAGAGACTTATAAAAAGGCCCAACGCATCGCTGAGGCCAGCTAGTGCAGCTACACTGAGAAGGCAAAGAAGATGTAGCAAGAAATTGAAAGGTGACGTCACAGCCACAGGGGTAAGTGATTGACTGGTGATTGGTAAGTAGTTTTTATTTTTCTTTCTTTATCAGTAAGTAACCTTTGAACATTGTTGTTGCCCAATTAAGTTAATCCAAGAGTTAAGTCATGGCAGGAGAGATCGGACACGTTTTATGCTCCTCCTGTACTATATGTGAACTCAGGGACGCCTCTGACGCCTGAAAAACAGATACACCGCTTTGGGTACTGTGGAGGCGGATGAATCTTCAGGGGAAGGCAGCAGCAGCCAAATTCCTGGCACCTTGTCTGACTCTGCTGCACAGGAGGGCAGGAAAAAGACTGGGAGAGCGATAGCGATAGGGGATTCAATTGGAAGGAGATCGCAACCGAGACTCCAGGATAGTATGTTGGCTCCCTGGTGCAAGGGTCCAAAATTTCTCGGAGCGGTTGAAGGACATTCTGGAAGGGAGGGTGAACAGCCACTTGTCGGGGTGCATATAGTTACCAACGATTTAGGTAAAAAAACGTGATGAAGTCCTACGAGACGCAAGTAGGGAGCTCGGGGCTAAATTAAAATGTAGTACCTCAAAATACTATTCTCAGAATTGCTAACATTGCCACGTGTCAGACAGAGTAGGAATCGCAGGATAAATCAGATGAATACGTGGCTGGAGGAGAACAAATATAGATAATAGGTGCAAGAACAGGTCATTAAGCCCTGCGAGCCTGAACCGCTATTCAATGAGTTCATGGCTGAACATGCAACTTCAGTACCCTATTCCTGCTTTCTAGCCATTCCCCTGGATCCACCAATTAGTAAGGACTACATCCAACTCCTTTTTGAATATATTTAGTGAATTTGCCTCAACAATATCTGTGGTAGAGAATTCCCCAGGTTCACCACTCTTTGGGTGAAGAAGTTTCTCCTCATTCGGTCCGAAATGGTTTACCCCTTATCCTTAGATTGTGACCCCTGGTTCTGGACTTCTACAACATTGGGAACATTTTTCCAGCATCTAACCTGTCTAAACCCGTCAGAATTTAAAAACGTTTCTGTGAGATCCCCTCTCATTCCTCTGAACTCCAGTGAATAAAAGTCCAGTTGATCCAGTCTTTCTTGATATGTCAGTCCCGCCATCTCGGGAATCAGTCTGGTGACCCTTCGCTGCACTCTCTCAATAGCAAGAATGTCCTTCCTCAAGTTAGGAGACGAAATTGTACACAATACTCCAGGTGTGGCCTCACCCAGGCCATGTACAACTGTAGTAACACCGCCCTGCCCCTGTATTCAAGTCCCCTCGCTATGAAGGCCAATAATCCATTTTCTTTCTTAACCACCTGCTGTACCTGCATGCCAAAACTCAATGGCTGATGTACCGTGACACCCTGGTCAAGTTGAACCTCCCCTTTTCATAATCTGTCACCATTCAGATAATAGCCTGTCTCTCTGTTTTTACCACCAAAGTGGATAACCTGACATTTATCCACCTATTGCTTCATCTGCCAAGCAATTGCCCACTCACCTAACCTGTCCAAGTCAATCTGAAGCCTCGTAGCATCCTCCTCGCAGCTCACTCTGCCACCCAACTTAGTGTCATCCGCAAATTTGGAGGTACTTCATTTAATCCCCTCGTCTACATCATTATGGTACAATGTAAACAGCTGGGGCCTCAGCAAAGAACCTTGCGGTACCACAAACGTCACTGCCTGCCATTCCGAAAAGTACCCATTTACACCTACTATTTGCTTCCTGTCTGCCAAACAGTTCTCAATCCACGTCAGCACAGTACCCCCAATCCCATGTGCATTAAATTTGCATATTAATCTCTTGTGTGGGACCTTGGCGAAAGCCTCCTGAAAGTCCAAATACACCACATCAACTTCCTTGTCCACTCCACTGGAAACATCCTCAAAAAATTCCAGAATGATTTTCCTTTCACAACTCGACGCTAACTTGGACCTATCATGTCACCTCTTTCTAAATGCGCTGCTATGACATTCTTAATAATTGATTCCATCATTTTACCCTCTATCGATGTCAGGCTGTCCGGTGTATAATTCCCTGTTTTCTACCTCCCTCCTTTTTTAAAAAGTTGGGTTACATTGGATTCCCTCCACTCTAGAGGAACTGATTCAGATTCTATGGAATGTTGGAATATGACTGTCAATGCATCCGCTTTTCCAAGGCAACCTCCTTAAATACTCTGGGATGCAGACCATCAGACCCTGCGGATTTATCGGTCTTCAATCCCATCAATTTCCCCAACACAATTTCTCGACTAATAAGGATCTCCCTCAGTTCCGCCTTCTTACTGGACCCTCTGACCGCCTTTATATCCGAAAGTTTGTTTGCGTCCTCCTTCATGAATATCGAACCAAAGTACTTGTTCAATTGGTCTACCATTTCTTTGTTCCCCGTTAAGACATCCCCTGATTCTGACTTCACGGGACCTACGTTTGTCTTTACGAACCTTTTTCTATTCAAATATATAGAAAAGCATTTGCAGTCCGTTTTAATGTTCCCTGCTAGCTTCCTCTCGTATCTATTTTCCCTGCCCTAATCAAACCCTTTATCCTCCTCTGCTGAGTTCTACATTTCTCCCAGTCCCCGGGTTCGCTGCTATATCTCGCCAATTAGTATGCCACTTCTTTGGCGTTAATACTATTCTTGAGTTCCCTTGATAGCCACAGTTGCGCCACCTTCCCTTTTTTTTATTTTTATGCCAGACAGGGATTTACAATTGTTGTAGTTCATCCATGCAGTCTCTAAATGTCTGCCATTGCCCATCCACTGACAACCCCTTAAGTATCATTCGCCAATGTATCCTATCCAATTCACGCCTCATACCTTCCAAGTTACCCTTCTTTAAGTTCTGGACCATGGTCTCTGAATAAACTGTATCATTCTCAATCCTAATGTAGAATTCCACCATATTATGGTCACTCTTCCCCAAGGGGCCTCGCAAACGAGATTGCTATCTTATCCACTGTCATTACACAACACCCAGTCTAGCATGGCCTCCCCTTCTAGTTGGTTCCAGCCGAATACTTCTTTCAAAAACTGGGTCCGTAGCCCTGTATGTTAGGGCAGTTCTTTTGCACATCCAGGTCATTTTTAGAAAGAGTGCAGTCTTCTGCCTCTACAACCTTTCTATGGGCGAAAACATCTATTCTGAGCCCCAACTGATTCTGTTAATTTATTCCCTCTTGTTGGTGACCCATATCCTAAGGGTAATAGGTCGTTACTGTCCATTTTATCTAAACCCTCATAATTGCCTACACCTCAATGAGTTCACTTCTCACCATTTGCTACTCTGAAAAAAATGAATCCATCCCATGTAAACTTTCCTGATAGCTAATATCCTCCACTCCAGGCAACACGCTCGTAAATCTGCTCTCCACCAGCTCGACAGCAATCACCTCGTCCCTGTAATGAAATAAGCAGAACTACACGCAGTTTGCTAGTTTTGGCCCATGTGTTCCATATGCCATTGAAACAAATTGTCAGAAAATGAGAAAATATGAAATATGAGCATGAGTAGGCAATTTGGCCCCTTGATTCTCTAAGATCATGGCTGATGTGGTCTGCTACCTACAGGTATGTGTTTACCTGCGCTCAAAGCTCCCTTTATTCCTCTACATTTCTAAATGTTCCATCATTTAATGTGCATTCCCTTGCCATTTTAGCCCTCCCCAAAAGCATTACCCCAAACTTGTTCGGAAAAAATTGCCTTTGCCATGCTCCTGTCCACCTTAAAGTAAACTGGCAGATAACAAGAGCTTCTTCCGGTACAAAAGAAGGAAAACTATGACTAAAGTAAATATTTGTCCCCTGGAGAGCGAGACTGGGTAATTAATAATGGGGAGCCCGGAAATGGCAGAGACGTTGAACAAATATTTTGTAACGGCCTTCACGGGAGAAGACACTAAAATATCCCAATTGCGGATACTCAATGGGCTTTCGGGAGGGATGGATCACTATCACGAAAGAAATAGTACTCGGTTAAATAATGGGCATAAAGACGGACAAGTCCCTGGACCTGACGGCATGCATCCTAGGATCTTAAAACAAATGGCTAAAGTGATAGTGAATACATTGTTTGTAAACTGACAAATTTTCCTGGATTCTGGGAAGCTCCCAGCGTATTGGAAAACCGGAAATGTAACGCACCCTGTGTAAAAACGGAGGCAGACAGAAAGCAGGTAACTATCGATCAGTTTTCCTAACATCTGTCGTTAGGAAAATTCTGGAGTCCATTATTTAGGAAGCAGTAGCAGGTCATTTCGAAAAGCATAATTAAAAAATCATGGTTTTATCAAATAGAATCCATGTTTGACAATTTTGCTGGAGTTCTTTGAGGAAACAACGAACAGGGTGAATAAGAGGTTGTTGTGAATTTAGCTTTCCAGAAAGCATTCTATAACATGCAACATAAACGGTTGCTGCACAAGATAAATCCGTGGTCTTTGGTTCGGGGTGATATATTAGCGTTGATAGAAGATTGGTTAATTAAAAAAATTAGAGCGTCTGGATAAATTGTTCATTGTCCATTTGGCAAACAGTAACTCGTGGGCTGCCGCAGGGATAGGTGCTGAGACCTCCACAACTTGCAATCTATATTATTGATTTGGCTGAAGGAATCGAGTGCAATGTCGCAAATTTATCTGATGAAAAAAAGATGGGTGGGAAAGCAAGTTGTGAGGTGGACATAAATAATTTGCAATGAGATATAGCTAGGCTAAGAGACTGAGCAAACATTTGGCAGGAGCAGTATAATTTGGGAAAATGTGAGGTTATCCATTTTGGTAGAAATATATAAAAGCAAATTCGTTTTAAATGGAGGAAAATTTCAAAATGCTGCATTACAGATGGTCCTGCCGGTCCGTGAGCACGAAACACAAAAAGTTAGTATGCAGATAGAGCAGGTAATCAGGAATGCAAATAGAATGTTGGCATTTATTGAATGGGTATTGAGTCTAAAAGCAGAGAGATCCTGCTACAAGTATACACGGTATTGATGAGGCGACACCTAGAGTACTGCGTACATTTTGGGTCAGCAGGTTGCGCCTGTACACATTGGAGTTCAGAAGGATGAGAGGTCAACTAATTGAAACATATAATATAATGAGGCGGCTCGACAAGGTGGATGCAGAGAGGACGTTTCCGCTTATATGGGAAAAAGAAAACTAGGGGATATAGTCTCAGAATTAGTCGCCATTTATTTAAAACTGAGATGAGGAGGAATTGCTTCTCTCACAAGGTTGTGAATCTTTGCAAATCTCTGCCCCAGAAAGTTGTGGAGGCTGTTTGAATACATTTCAGGCGGAGATATACAGAATATTGTGCGATAAGCGGGGTAAAGGGTTATGGGGAGCAGGCAAGGAAATGCAGCTGAATCCATGATCAGATCAGCCACGATTTTATTGAACGGTGGAACAGGCTTTATGGACCAAATGTCCTACTTCTGCTCCTATTTCTTATGTTCATATTTCCTTATATTGTTAGGTAGAATACATTACCCCTCATCTCTATTTTAAATGTTCTGCCGCATATTCTGAGACTATGTCCGCTTGTTTCACTTTCCCTATGTTTGCAAATATCCTCTCTGTATTCATCTTTTCGAGCACCTTCATTAACGTATATGTTTCGATAAGAATACCTTTCATCTTCTGAATTCCAATGAGTATAGGCCCAACCTATTTAACCTTTCCTCACCACGTAGTGAAGATTTTCTGAAGAGCCACCAATGCAAGTATATCCTTCCTAATATATGGAGTCCATAACTGTATGCAGTACTCTAGGTGTGGTCTTCGTAATTCCAGGTACAGTTGCAGATCAGACATGTTCTAATTGATGTTGAAACTGGCTCAAGTGGCCAAATGGCTTAATCCTGCTCCAATTTCTTATGTTGGTGTGTTCTCATTTAGTTCATGTTCGAAACAAATACTGGACTTCCTTCAGATCAACAAGAGATTGAAACTGAGATAAACGCAGTAAGTGATAACAGCAGCTTGGGGACAGATGGCGGAATAGACAAGAGAGATGGTTATATCCAAAACTGCCTCACACTCCAAAAGGCAATGACAGTGGACTCAATGAAGGTAAGCTGGTAAACGCGAGGTTTGGCTGCGTGGCTCAGCTGATCAAAGCGCCTGTCGAGTCAACAATAGATCCTCCATTCGACTCCCCGTAAGCCTTTAATCCCTTATCGCTCAAAAATCTCTGTGTCGCCTCCTTAAATATATTCAATGACCCAGCCTCCACTCCCTTGGCTTTTTTTCACAACGCTCAAGTAGCTCATTTCTTCCCAGGTGAAAGGGCTACACTCCTTTTAAATTTGCCGATGGCTGCAGCATTCTGGATTAACGCTCCAGTCGCTTTAGAGTGTGGGTCGAATTCCATTGCTGCTAATATTTCTGGCGGGGCTGATTTTGGCCTCATGAAAAGAATCCATCTTTTCTAAGAAGTGCTGCGTGTGACTTTGCTGTGGTGCGAGCAGCCTTGCGGCAGCTGCTGTGCGGTGCCGTGATCGTATAGTAGTTAGTACACTGTGTTGTGGCCGCAGCAACCTCGGTTGTAATCAGAGTTACGGCACAGTTTGCTTTTTATCTCTTGTCATCCGCGGAACCTGCTGATCGAACACAGCAAAACATTAATCTGCACTATATGAAACAAATATTATACTGTTGGAGGTAGATATAGTTTTACTAATTCAAACGCGCCTCTTGTCTCAGATTTTCCTGCTTTCCAGAAAAAAATAGCCCTTTGCTTACAATTCTCCTCACCACAGTGACTGCATGAGCTGAAGGAAAAGGCGCCGGACGTCGATGCTAAGAAAGTCCTGGCGTGGTCGTTTAATTCACCGCGTCAAACGTATTTTTTTTTCTCTGTTCTGAATTTGTTTCACAATCGAACATTTCTGGCACTTCCTAAACTGAAGCAACGGAAGGCCTTTTACTGACAGACGCTAATTGTACACTTTGAACATTGTTGCAAATGGGTGCATGGGCAGCACTAGCGGTGAGTACCGTTTGTAGCAGAGGATTTCAGTTTTGGTTAAAAAAGCAGAAAGCAGATTTAGTGTATAGACCAGTAATCCAAGGTAGCCGAATGGTTGAAGCGAAAGTCTGCAAATCCATTGTGCGCTACACGTGCGGATTCGAATATAATCCTCATTGTTATTGTGCTGACCATTTGATGCCTCTGTTTATTTTGTTAATCACCGTAAGCTTCATGTCCAAATTAACCTTTTACTCCAAGTATGCTACACTCAGCTCATGTCATGTCTCAAACTATTAACATGTATATTAATGGGAAAACAAGTGTAGGATTGTGGGGAGGCGGACTACTTTGATAGTTCACTCAACGACACAATACAGACAGGAGGGAGTTCACACTTTCTTCTTTACCGTCATTCGATGGGATTTCAATATGCAATGTTTTGCGTTGTTTTTTGTAGGAAGCTCATTGATCTAGTGATTCGATTCTGACTTTAGGATTATCAGTGTTGAAATGAGACAGATCCAGGGTGCAAATCCCAGACTGTCGTCGTCAGCATTTAGTCAAAAATCACCTTCTCACAGCTGAAAGGCACTGCAGACAAGATTAATAATTTAAATTAAAAAATTGTGAATTTGCGCCATATTTTGTACATAGTACGAAATCACAGAACTTCACAGGAGCAACATTAAAATGAAACAACTGAGTAAAGTTATAGGTTTCCGGGTTTGAGCGGCTCTGTGTCTCATTGCACATTTTAAACACGTGGGAGGTGAGAGGTGCGGCTGTGTAATGAGGCAGAGCCTGAGGAGCGGCTGTTTACAGAGCGGGAGCAGAGAGTAGCGACTGTTTCCAGAGCGGGAGCAGAGAGGAGCGACTGTTTACAGAGCGGGAGCAGAGAGGAGCGACTGTTTACAGAGCACGAGCAGAGAGGAGCGGTTATTTACAGAGCGGGATTGAGAGATGTGACTATTTACAGAGAAGGAAAAGAGGGAAGAAGCTATCTGCAAAGTGAGAGCAAGGAGGGGCTGCTCTTTACAGAACGGGGGCAGAGAGGAGCAGCTGTTTATAGAACGGGAGCAGAGAGAAACGGCTATTTAGATAGCGGGAGCAGAGAGAAGTGACTGTTTACAGAGCGGGAAAAGAGGGAAGAAGCTGTTTACACAGTGGGAGCAGGGAGGGGCGGTTATTTGCAGAGCGGGAGTCGAGAGGAGCGGCTGTTAACACAGCGAGAGCAGAGAGAGGCAGCTGTTTACAGAGCGGGAGCAGAGATGAGCGGCTATTTACAGAGCGGGAGCACAGCTGAGTGGCAGTATCTGGCGCTGGACCTGTGGCATGTCTCGAGCAGTTGCTGAATAAATTATTTTTCAGCATCTGAAGAACATTGCAGTGTTTTATTGCGCTTCACTTTGTATTAACAAATGAATTAATTAATTGCGCTGGCATGAAGATTACATTTCAAAACAATGTAAGCTTTGGTGGGTCAAGGGTAGAATTCTCGCCTGCCACGCGGGAGACATGGATATTGTGCAAATACGAAGCATAACACATCCCTTAAACATTGTAGGGTTATAAAATATGAAGTAAATAAAAACTGTGTGCGAAAATCGAAATTAAAAATAACTTGATTCTGAGGATACTTATTGCACCAACAATGATCAGCTCTTCTTTCAAAGTGAATCTAGCCCAATGAACTCTGTAAACAGTCACTTCTCTCTGCTCCCGCTCTGTAAATGAGGACTTGATTGTAACCCGTTGCCATTTAACTGAAATCAGAAGCACTATCATTGCAGCACATGGTCTAAAGTCGACAAATGCAGCCGCATCTATAGCAAGGATCGAGCAAAATGAAGACGCTTGGCCTGGAAATCGGCGCGGTCCCATCTTGCAAGACCATCAGCAGGCCGGGGCCTTTGGAGGTAGAAGCTTGCAGCCGCATGCCATTGCAGGGAGCAGCGCGTGCTGCTGCAGGAGGGCGATAGCTACAAAGCCAGGTCACTGATTGCAGTGCGGGCAGGCACAGCAGGAGGGATGAAGGAGCGGCAAGAGTCCATAGATGGAAGTGGCTGGGGCCCAATAGAGGCGTGAATCTGGGGCTCAGAAGATACGAGAGCCCAAGGGCAGCATGGGCCGATCCCCACAACGATATGTGTGCGCGCTCGGCTTGGACAGCTGAGCTGTTTCCAGTTTGACTTGCGTGTACATTGCCACTGGATCAAGACCTACCTCGTTCAAACCTGTGTGGTTTCTGGTATGCAACGGCCACCACAGGTTAAGAATTCCAAGCACAGGCAAGTTCGAACCTTCACGATATATTTCGGGATCTGCAATAATAGGACATACATTAACACACCAGTGTACTCATTGCTTTTTGGTTCGGAAGCTTGTCGTCCTCGCTTGAAGAGCCTGCCTACGATGATGATAAAATAAATGCTGAAAATACACAGAAGCTCAGGCAGTATCCGTAGAGAGCGAAACAGAGTTAACGTTTCAGTTCGATGGTGCTTCCGCAAAACATGTCTCGAGGGGGGTGCAATGAAGAACAGCACCTTAAATGAGGGAGCAGATAAGACTGGGTTTCGATTCCCGACCAATTGCAAATCCCCGTTTTATTAATGAATTTCAGTAAACAAATTACATTTAAATTTACATGAAGGGCTGCACAAAGAAAACTCCCATTTGCGGATTTTAGACCGTCATATCTCGGTCTGTGACGTTGCTCCATTTGCCTTGCAATCTCGCTGCTGCAGATATCGGCCCCCTGGGACTATGTTCATCCGAAAAACAGTTGTTAGTTTTCTGGTGACAAGAAAGCTAACTGCCCGAATTGCAAAATGCAGCAACAGGATGTATATAAAAATCAGCAATCGACCAATCGGCATTACTTGATTCCGAAGCTGGGCGGTGTATGTTTCAATTCATTCACAAGATGGCTGGTTTACTGATCCAACAAGATAACTTCGTCATTGTCTGGGTAAGGGATCTCAACGAGGTCCGCAATACCCACGCCATGACAGTAGCTGATGACTGCTGGATGAACCAACGCCGAACCCATCCTGTTATTAAATAAACGTAGATTCCATACAGCATCGGGAACAGAAACGCTGGCGCAGGAAAATCAACGCTGGAGCACTCAAAGAACCTATTCAGAAAGCGCTATTCCGACAGCGCCCCGAAAACAATTTCAGGAATTCCAGTCAGCCGGAGAGGAAGAATGTCCACATTGCCTGGTCTGCCCTGAAGGCCTCTATAGTTAGCAGCTGTGCAGAGACGCTTGATAAATCCTTCAGGAAACATCAAGAATGGTTCGACAAAAATGACCAGGAGATCCAGGAGCTAATAAGCCAAAAATGTGAATCAGTCTAGAATTGGAAAAAGATGCACAATTTCAGAGCAAGAAAGCAGTTCTTTACACATCTGAAGGCCGCGATCCAAGATAGAACTCGCGACTTAAAGAACAGATGGAGGGTAGAAATAGCGCAGGAGATCCAGTAATGAGCTGACAAACACGACGTGCATACATTAATTAGAGCATTCAAGACCAATTACGTTCAAGCAGTGAAGTTTATACCCAACCGAGGGCCAGAAACGGAAGTGTAATTATCAAGGAGAGAGAAGAAGTAAATGCCCGCTGGGATGCGTACTTCGAAATCTGCTTATGAGAGTCTCTGTCTTCGACATGAGTGACCTCGATTCCATTCGACAGCATGCTAACCGTCACCAACTCAGAAAAATCGCAGCCCAGCACAATGTTCAAAAGGCCACCCGACAATTGAAAAACAACAAGGCCTCAGGCGCACATGGAATCACCGCCAAAGCACTAAAGCATGGGGGGGAATTACTGTTAGCGCGAATCCATGAACTGATTTCTTTTATTTGGAATGAGGAGAGCAGGACTAGAGGATTCCGGAGACATTGTAATAGAGACGAGCTGCAGCAAAGGCGACAAGTCCGTTTGCGGTAATTACAGAGGAGCTTCCCTGCTGTCTGCGCCAGGGAAAGTCATCGGAAGAAGCCTCCTGATCCGCTTCACGCAGAGACTGTCGAGTCACAGATTCGTAGTACTGATTCTGCCCACTGAGGTGCACAATGGACATGATCTTCACCACGCGCCAAATTCAAGAAAATTGCATGGAGCAGCGTCGATCTCCGACATATCCAGGCGATACATTAGATCTTCAGACACATGGATTGTCAGATTTAGCTGCAATTCGAGATCTTTAGGAGGAACAGGAGTTTGAAAAGCAAAATTTTATGCATGCATGGAGAGGGGACGAGTCTGCTCTTTTCAGTTTATAAAACGAGACCTTGCTGCTTGGTCACTGTGCCTCACAACGAAGGAGCTGATCTTAATATTTCCAAGGGAAAGTACTGGCTGTGCTGAAAATCCGAAATTCAAATAGCGATTGCTAGACATAATCAGCAGGCCAGAAAACATTTCTGGGGAACTAAGTGAAATTAACGTGTCAGATTGATGACGAATCATCACAACTGGAAATAGTTCGAGTTGTAGCAGGTTTTAAACAGGTTCCGAGGCAGCAAAATGGATGGGGGCTGGGGACGGAACAAATGGGAAGATCTGTGACAGGATGAAAGGCACGAGATGAAATGAATCAAGGGATTGATTGTGCAAAGCAAAAGGGATAAAATTGGTCAATTAAAGAACAAAAGATTGGTCCAGTGGATATCTAAATGGGAACTGCAGAATCATTAACAGCAGCTAGTGTCCAAAAAATTGAAGCATTGTTTAAGACCTGCAGTTGTTGTGCTCAATCTTGAGTACAGAAGTTTGGAAACTACCGAATCGAAAGATGAGGTGCCATTCCTCGAGCTTACATTGAGTTTAATTTCACCAAAAACATCGATCTCAGTGGGGGAGTGCGCCGAAGAATTAAAATAACTTGTGACTGTCTGCTCAGTGTCAAGCTTGCCGCCTGAACCAAGATGCACCAGAAAGCGATCACCCAATCTATGTCTGGTCTCCCCAGTGCAGCGGAGACCACATGGTGAGCAGCGAATACAGTATAACACATTGAACGGAATACAAGTAAAACACTGTTTTACCTGGAAGGTGTGTTTGGGGGCCTGGACAGTGGGTAGTCAGGAGATAACAATGCAGGTGTTGCATGTCCTGCACTTGCCTGGGAAGATGTTTGAGAAGGGATGGCGCTTGCTTAGAATGGCTGCGGAATGGACCAGGATGTCGCGGCAGAAGCAGTGTCTTCAGAATGGGAATGGTAACAGAGGGGACGAAGATTTGGAGGTTAAGTCACGCTAGAGGAAGCAGACGTGGCGGAGTATATTGCATTGATTGTGTAGGCTGGTAGGGTGGAAGTTGAGTGCAAGGTCAAACCCTTATTTTTTGCGTGAAATGGCGAGAATGCGTGAGGGCAGATTTGTGGGAAATAGTTCGAACATGTTCGAGGGCACAGACAAACATGGTGGAGGGGAATATTCTGTTATGACAAAAGGATGGCCTATTGGAAGCACTGATATAGAAGATTAAAGCAATAGGGATAGGTGGTCGATGGATGGGTTACAGTGATAGAGATAGTCAGTCCAATGAAGGGTTGCAGAGAATGAGATAGGGATAGGCAGTCCACGGATGGGTTAGATATGGATAGGCAGTCGATGGATGGGTTGCAGAGAAAAGGATAGGGATCGGCAGTCCATGGATGGGTTATGTAAATAGGGATAGGGGTTCCATGGTTTTGTTACAGGTATGGATTAGAATAACCAGTCCATGCATGGGTTACAGAGATAGCGATAGGCAGTCCATGGATGGTTTAAATATCGGGATTGGAATAAACAGTCCATGAATGGGTTACAGAGAAAGTGATAGGGATAGGCAGTCCATGGATGACGTAAACCAGGGATTGGAATGCAAAGTCCACTGATGGGTTGCAGAGACAGGGATATGTATTGGCGGTCCATCTATGGGTTACAGCGGCGATGGAGATAGGCATAGGAGGAGCATGAATGGATTTCAGAGAATGGTTAGGGCTGGTGGCCCATGGATGGGGTACAGCAATAGGGATAGTGTTATGCGGTCCATCGTTGGGTTTCAGAGATAGCGATGGGAATATCCAGTCCTTGGATTAGTTACAGAGGTATTGATATAGTCAGGTGACCCATGGATGGGTTACAGAGATAGGGATAGGCAGTCTTTGCATCAGTCACAGCAATACGTACAGGAATAGGCGGTCCATGGATGGGCTACAGGAATAGTGATCGGAGCAGGTAGCTCATGGATGAGAAACAGAGATAGGGATCATCAGTCTGTGAATGGCTGTAAGCGATACGGATATGATTAGGAGGTCCATGGATGAGGTACAGAGATAGGGATAGCAGTTTTCAATCCATGGATATGTGACAGCAGTCGGGATGGAGATAGACTGTCCGTGGATGCGTTACAGCGATAGGGAGATTTGTCGGTAGAAAATGGATGGATCACAGCATTAAATACAGGACTAGCGGGTCCATTGATGGGTTACATTGATAACGTTAGGGATGTGCAACCCATGGATGGGTTACAGAGATAGGCATAGGAATAGGCAGGCCATATTGGATTACAGCGAAAAGGAAAGGAATAGACAATCAATGGATGGGTTAAAGAGATAGGCATAGGGATATGCAATCCATGCATAGATTGCAGTGATTGGTATAGGACGCGGCGGTCCATGGATGGGTCACAGCATTCAGGATAGGAATAGACAGTCCACGGATGGGTTACAGAGATAGTGATAGGAATGGGCAGGCCATATTCTGTTACAGTGATAAGGATAGGAATACACGGTCGATGGATTGGATAAAGGAAAGGGCATAGGGATAGGTTGTCCATGCAAGGGTTACAGAAACGGTTATAGGAAAAGGCGGTCCATGGATGGCTCACAGCGATAAGGAGAGGAATAGAGTGTCCCTGGATGGGTTACAGAGATAGGAATAGGAATAGGCAGGCCATGTTGGGTTACAGCGCTAGGGATAGGATTGGACATTCCCTGGATGGGGTAAAGCGATTGGGATAGGGAAAGGCACTCCATGAATGGGTTGCAGAGATACAGATAGTGATATGCAGTCCATGAATGGGCCTCACCGAAAGCGATGAGAACAGACGGTCCATGAAAGGATTGCAGAGTTAGGTATAGGAATAGACAATACATGGATGGGTGGATGGGTTACAGTGATGCGGTTAGGTGTACGTGATCTATGGATGGGTTACAGATAGTGAATGCAATAGGCAGTCTATGGAAGGGTTGCAGCGATAGGGATAGGGGTTGGCAGTCCATGTATTGTTTACATAGTTAGGGATAGCAATAGGCGGTCCAAGAATGGGTTACAACGTTAGGCATAGGGTCAAGCTGTCCAACGACAGTTTACAGAGATAGGGATAGGAATAGGCGGACCATTGATGAGTGACAATGATGGGGATTGGTGTAGGGGGTCCATGAATGGGTTATAGAGATTGGGATAGGGATCGGTGGTCCATGGATGGGTAACAGTAATGGGGATAGCTGTAGGTGGTCAATGGATGGGTTGCAGCCGTAGTGATAGTGATCGGCTGTCCATGGATGGATTATAGCGATAGGGATAGGAATAAGAGTTCCGTGGATCGGTTGCTCCGTAAGGCATAGCGGTTCGGCTGTCCATGGAAGGTTTACAAAGATAGCAATAGGAATAGGCGGTGCATGAATGGGTTACAGCGGTAGGGATAGGGATAGGCAGATGACTGCTCTTTAAGAGCACGTCCAAGTATTTTTTAAAAATGTGATGATGGTTTCCGCATCTGCCATCCATTCAGACTGTGAGTTCCAGACTCCCAGATCTGTCTTGGTGAAGAACTGCTTCCTTATCACCCATCTAATCCTTCTACCAACTACATTAAATTTATACCCCGGTTAAATACCCATCTGCTAATATTGGGCGCAAAGAATCATCAAGATGAGAGGCAAGAGCTCAAAATCTGAAAGCGAGAGACAGGATCAGAGGAACAGTTAATGTTCTGGGGAGTGGACTTCAAGAAGTGCTGGAGATAAATTGCTGTCAGGTAGAGATAAATTATTCTCTCTGGTGCGAGTGTCCAGCTCAATAGTCGAATTCTGTAAAATTAGAAAGATCACATTCAGTGATGAGTGAGGAATCAGTTTCTCACACAGAGGGTAGCGGAAATCTGGAACTCTCTTCCCTACTAAGCTTTTGAGGCTGAGAGTCAAATGACAATTTCAAAATACAGATTTGTAGAATTTTGTTCGGAGAGAATATTAAAATTTATGGAATTATCACGGGCAAATCACATATATCAGCCGTGATATAATTAAATGGCATAATAGGCCTACGGGTTGAATGGCCCACTCCTGTTTCTAATTGCCTATAACTGTCATATGATAGAAATATAAACAGCTGCAAATAAAGATTGCATTTTATGAATATTTAACAGCAACAAATCCGTGCTATCCGCAACAAATCTATGGTCAGAGGGAAATTCTCCAAGCTGCTGTGTGACTTTATCGTCCTTCTCTAGATTCACTCTCCAATTCCTCCCACACGTTGATATTTTTAAACCTTGTTTTCAACAGTTTGAATAAAAACGGTTTTACAGCTTGAAACCTGTATTTATCAGTTATGAATCAACATAAGGTGCAAAGATAGAGCTTCTGTCGTCAAATAAAGAGGATTCATTAAAGCATGTTGGCGTCATCGTGTCGATTTGAACAGAATTGAACCGAAATCTTTCAAGATGGAATATTTTATTTACTGAATCACAATAAACAATATATTTTTATAACTGTTGGGAAATTAGTTCCACTATGTCAGAGGAGGAATTGTGTGATCCACACTTTTTATTCATGTCGGACACAAACTCAGGTATACATTCCGGATCAATTCAGAGATTGACACCGAGATAAAAGCAGCGAGTGATACCGCCAGCATCGGCACAAATGGCGGATTAGACAAGAGAGATGCATTGATGTAAAAATAGTCTCAAACTTCAACCGCTAGTGACAGACATCTGATAGATATCAGTATCTGGAGGCGATGCATCAAAGGCATGATTTTGACTCCATGACTCAACAGGTCGAAGGGCCTGTTGAGCCAATTAAAGATCCAGGCATCGATTTCCAAAACTCCTGCACTTTTTCTCGTTATATCCCACGATATGCGAATTTTGTCTGAGTGAACGGGCTACAATCATTTTAAATGGAACTACGGCTGCATTAGTTCTCATTCTTGATTAACGCTCCAGTCGCTGTGGTGCGTGGGTCGGATTCCGCCGCTGCGATCATTTCTGGCGGGGCTGATTCAGGCCTCTTCAAAAAAAATCGCTGTTTTCTAAGTGTTTTGTGAGACTTTACTCTGTTCAGAGCAGAGTTTTAGGAGATGATGTGTGGCGCAGTGATCGTATTCTCCGTCGCATTCGGCCGCAGCAACCTTGGTTTAAATCCGAGTTACAGCACAGCTTACTTTATAAATTTTGTTCACTGTGGAACCTGCTAATAGAATTGAACGAAATATTTGTCATTACTGCATTAAACAAATACTATTTTATTGGTGTTGAAACCCTATTTACTCCTTTAAACCCGCCTCACCTCACAGCTGTTTCTGCCTTCCACAATCAGTAACCCTTTACTCACAATTTGCTCCACAACAATACTTCTGGCGACGGCAGCGGCCGCCTGGCCAAAACGATAAAGCGCCTGAATTCGATGCTAATTAAAACCTGTCGTCATAATTTAACTCACCCGTCGTACATTTTTCTTCTCTTTTCCGATTCGGTCTCAAAACCGGCCATTTGCGATATTCCCTCACCTGTAGTAACGGAAGGCCTTTTACTTACAGAAGCTGGCTGTAGATTTTCAACATTGTCGATCAAGGTGTCGGACTGGACAAGCGGCGAAGGAGACTTTGCCACAGCTGATTTAGTTTGGATGCAAAAAGCAGGAAACGGGATGGCTATTCAAACTTGAGCATGGAGAGGAATAGTTTGAGAGGTCAAGGCGATGAACTGCAAATCATTGTGCTCTGCACGGGTGGCTTCCAATCCCATTTTCGTCATTATTGCATCAAAAATTCGATAACTATTGTATTTTGTCATTCACCTTAAACCACATATCCAAATTCACCTTTATATACAAAGCATGCTTCATTCCACTCATATCACGACTCAAATTATTAATATTTACTTCAAAGGGATAACCTTTGTAGGACCAAGGGGTGTGGGACTCTCAGAGAGCCAGCACAGGCACGATGGGCCGAATAACATACTGAAGCTTCTTCAGAATCTGAAATTTCAACACACGGTTGCTTTGCTTTATGGGCATGATTCTGTCTTTCGGGATTTTACAGCTGAGTTTCAAGCAGTCCCGAGTTCAAACCCCGGACGAACGAGGCTCACTTTTAGTCAAAAATTAGCTTTTCAAATCCGATCGACATTCCAGAAAAGATAAATATTTTAAATTAAATTTACGTCATCTCGTGCGATTTTACCACGTCTACTGGAATCCCAGATCTGCACAGGAGCGATATGATATTCAACTTATTGAGTAAGGTTAAATGGTTCCAGCTGTATTCGTCTCTGTGTCTCATTGAATGCATTATACCCATTTTCGATTCCGGCCAATGCAACACAATGACATTTGGCTTTCTTTATTCATGAGCTCGCTGATTTGGCAGAAACTAACATTTCGCTTCAAACCTCCATCTTCATGAAACATCGACTGCCCAGAATATCAGTCAGGCTTGTTTTTTCTAGGGCTGAAAAGATGTGAGAAGTTGTCTTTTGTATTGGTCCCCTGATTCTGAATACAAACGGTGCAGGGTTCTGTATTAGCCATGAATCAAACCTGATTGACCAGGCTTCCTGTACTGAGTAAATGGGTTGCGGATCATATCTTTCCATTCGGCACTTGACAACCTTCCGGTCTCAACAGTAAGTTCAATAAATCGGAGCTTAACCTGTGCTCCCGCTCTCGGGCAGCAGATGCAGGAAATTTTCTGCTCTTCCCCCAAACACCTTCTCTGGAGCATCTTTTGTTTCTTTACTGCCCTATTACCATCCACGTTAGTGTCCATTAAATGCAGGAATATTGAGAAGATAAATCTCTCCCAAAACAGTAAAGTCAATATTGGGCATAGGCTCAATATGTTGGAAATATAACAGGTACGGAATAATACCAGTATAGTCACAAGAGAAATCCCTCCCATCTGAAAAAATGAATCAATATCCGGTCATGTGCTGTGCATATTGGAACGTAAATGTTTACTGAGTGTTCAGCAATTATTCTCATAGAATGAAACCATCCCATGTTGGGAAATGGGCTGTGTATATTGGAAGTTCAGTGGGCACTGTATGTTAGTGAGAGCACTTGGAGAGAAAAAATCTGTCATACATCAGTAAAGTATCAAAATTGAGTATGGGTTAGTTATATTGGAAATGTAAAGGTTACTGATGTACAAATGTAATACAAAATATTTTGAGCACATAAACTGCCATTCGGCCATTCATGTCAGTGTCTATGTTTATGCTCCGCAAGGGCCTGCTTCCTCCCATCTGCATCTAACACCTTCAATGTCAGCACTCGTATGCGTATATATACTTCCTTGAATGCATCTATGTATTTCGGTCTTCCCCTGTTTGTCTCCTCTTAGGCACTCGCTCGGAGTCCAGGAAGACTTGCTTCCTCACTAATATTTTTTCTCAGGTGAGTGATGAGAAAATGCGAGAACCACAGTCTTTGTCACCAGTTGGGCAGGCGGTGGTAGAAAGGACGGATGGGTGTGGTGCTTGGCTTGTCGTGGGCTTCTTCCCCTGTTTGCGCTTGGCTTCCGTGTGATTCCAGCGAAGAGACATGAGGTGTTTGGTGCCTTCCCAAATGTTTCTGCCTCACTTTGAGCCGTCTTAGTTCAAACATTTCCAGATGTCGGTGGGAATGTAGCAATTTTTCAAGGATGTTTTGAGAATGTCCTTGAAGAGTTTCTTCTGCCACCATGGACTCGCTTGCCCTGTTCGTGATCTGAGTAGCTTATTTTGGCAGATTAATATCAGACATGAGGACGAAGTCACCTGTCCATCAGAGCTGATAGAGTGTGGTCAATGCTTTCATGCTGGAGATGTTTGCCTGAGCGACTATAGTGTCATTGGTGTTCCTATGCTGCCAATGTATTTGCAGGAACTTGCCGAGGAAGCATTGTTGCTACTTCTCCAGTGATTTGAAGTGCCTGCTCTATAAAGGCTATATCAGTTAAGCATGGAGGAGGGGGAACATCATTACTGCCCTGTAGGCATTGAGCTTGGTGCCGGGCTTCAGATCCTGCTCATTGAACACTCTCTTCCTCAGGCGACAGAACGTTGCACTGGCACACTGAAGGCGGTGTTGGACTTTGTCTTCGATGTCTTCCCTTGCTGACATTAGCATTCAGAGGTATGCAAAATAGTCCACGTTGTCCAAGGCCTCGACATGGTTCTTGATAATAAGATGGCCGTATTGTATGGCGGTGCAGGTTGGTCGAAAACCTTTGTCTTATGGATGGTTAATGTAAGGCCCATGCCCTGGTACGCTTCACTGCTGGTATTGAGGAATGTATGGAGTTCGACCTTCCACAGTGCACAGAGGCAAGCATCCTCTGCATACTATAATAAATTCGCAGATGGTGGGACGAACTTGGACTTGGACTGGAGGCGACAGAGTTTGAATAATTTTACATTTATTCTGTAGATTAGCTCAAAAGTAAGGGAGAGCATATTGAGAGTGAGATAGATCATTGCAGAAGGTAAGATCTAGAAGAGCGTTGATATGATGACTCAGCCTTGCTGCACCCCTGTTCGCACGTGTGTGGTGGATCAGTTGTTCAGCATCATGGCTTGCATGTCATCGTGAAGCAGGTGGTGGATAATGAAAACAATTTGAGAGCAGCTGAAGTTGAAGAGGACACTCCATAATCCCTCACCTGTGACGGTGTCGAAGGCCTTTTTGAGGTCAAAGTAGGTCCTATCCAGTGTTCGATGCTGCTCCCTGCGTTTTTCTTTAATTTGGCATGCATTGATGATCATGACCACTGTGCCCCTTAGTGGGCTGAATCAGCACCACTTGGAGAATGTGATTGAGGAGGATTCTTCGGATGACTTTCCATTTGGCACACAGCAGGGACACTCCTCTGTAATTACCGCAATAGGGCTTATCACCTCTCTTGAGGATGGCCATGATTACAACGTTTCCGTGATCCCCTGGCATGATCTCCGCATTGCAAATGAGAGAAAATTATTTCATTCATTCGCGACAACAGTCATTCCCCGCCATTCTTTAGTGCTGCAGCTGGGATTCCATGTGCTCACGATACCTTGTTGTTCTTCAATTATCGGATGGCCTTTGGAATCTCATGCCGGGCTGTGGTTATGCTGAGTTCGTGGTGGGTAGCATGCTGTCGAATGGAATCGAGGACACTTATTTCGAAGAAAGAGTCTCTGTTAAGAGATCTCGAAATACGCCTTCCAGCGGTCACTGACTGCTTCTCTGTCGTTGATAAGTACGGTTCCGACCCTGGTCCTCATTGGGGTGCAAACCTCACTGCTTGGACCGAAGTTGGTCTTGACTGCGCCAATGAAGCCATGCACACCGTGTTTATCAGCAAGTTGCTGGATCTCCAGTGTTATTTCTCTTCTTCATCTGTTCATTACTTCTCTAGTTTTATCTTGGACCTCGGCCTCCAGATGTCTAAATAACTCCTTTCTTGCTCTCGAGTTTTGCTTCTGCTTCCAGTTCAAGAATGCCTTGCATTTGTGGTGTGGCTTATTAGCTCCTGAATTTCCTGCTTATTCTTGTCGTACCAGTCTTGATGTTTCCTGGTGGATTTACCAAGCGTCTCAACACAGATATTAAGTAGAGAGGCCTTGAACGCAGACCAGGCACTGCGGACACTTTGTGCCTCCGGTTGACTGGTATTCCTGAAGATGGTTGTGGGGCATTGTCTGAATAGAGCTTCCTTAGTAGAGTATTTGAGTGATCAAGCTTTGGTTTTCCTGCGCCAGCGTTTCTGTTCTTGCAACTGTTTTGAGTCTACATTAATTTAAGTAACAGAGTGGATTAGCTGTGGCCCATCCAGCAGTCACCAGCTCCTGTCATGGCGTGGGTGATGTGGACGTTGATGCGATCCATCGCCCAGACGATGCCATAGTCATCTTGTTGGAACAATAACCCACCAACCCGGTGAAAGCATTGAAACACAGAATGCCCAGCTTCGGAAGCGAGTTATGCCGATTGGTCAAAAGTGGATTTTTATATATATTCTTTTGCTGCATTGAGCAATTATAACAGTCAGCTTTCATAAGATCGACAACTGAACTGTTTCAGAATGAACATCATCCCAGTCTGGCCGATATATGCATCACCGGGATTCCATCGCAAATGGGCAGCGTCACAGACCGTGATATGACGGGCTGAAAGCCATAATTGAGAGTTTTCTTTGCACAGTGATTCATGTAACTTTTTAAATGTAATTTGTTTATTGAAATTCAGTAGTAAAACCAGGGATCGGGATTGACCTGGTATCGGACCCGCGTCTTCTCTGCTCCATATTTATACAGCTGCTCCTCACTGCACCCTCCTATAGACAGGTTCTGAGGGATCATCATGGACCTGAAACATAAACTGTGTTTTGCTTCCCACGGATATTGCCTGACCGTCTGTGAATTGCCATCATGTCCTGTTTATACCCTTCCTATAGATGCGGTTGCACTTGTCGGCTTTGGACCTTGTGCTGCAATGGTAGTGATTCTGATTCCAGATCAGACAGTGGGTTCCAATCACGTCCACATCGCACTTTTTCATTGGGCCAGCATCACTTTGAAGGAAGAGCTATCCATTGTTGGTGAAATAAATATTCTCAGAATCAAGTGATCTGTTCCTATCGATTTTCGCAAACAGTTTTTTTAAATTTATAGTTTATATTTGAACAATGTATAAGGCATGTTTTAAGTTTATTGTTTGCACAATAACCATGTCTCCCGCGTGTCAGGCGAGTATTCTTTACCTGAATCACCAAAGCTTACCTTGTTTTTGTCGTGTACAGAAGAACTCCACGAGTCTGAGTACATGTAGCTAAACTTAATGTGTCCTGAGACTCCTTTAAGGCAATAGTTCGGAATACATTAGCTTGGATGATGTGGACTCAATACGGGTGGAGCTGCAGAATACCAAAGTGCAAAAAAACGTTCGTGGGAGTTGTGTACAGACTTCCAAACAGTAGTAGTGATGTTGGGGAGGGCATCAAACATGAAATTAGGGGTGCGTACAATAAAGGTACAGCAGTTATAATGGGTGACTTTAATGTGCACATAGATTGGGTTAACCATACTGGAAGCAATACGGTGGAGGAGGATTTCCTGGAGTGCATAAGGGATGTTTTTTTTTGACCAATATGACGAGGAACCAACTAGGGGGGAGGCCATCTTAGACTGGGTGTTGTGTAATGAGAGATGATTAATTAACAATCTCGTTGTCCGAGGCCCCTTGGGGAAGAGTGACCATAATATGGTGGAATTCTGCATTAGGATGGAGAATGAAACAGTTAATTCAGAGACCATGGTCCAGAACTTAAAGAAGGGTAACTTTGTAGGTATGAGGCGTGAATTGGCTAGGATAGATTGGCGAATGATACTGAAGGGGTTGACTGTGGATGGGCAATGGCAGACATTTAGAGACCGCATGGATGAACTACAACAATTGTACATTCCTGTCTGGCGTACAAATAAAAAAGGGAAGGTGGCTCAACCGTGGCTATCAAGGGAAATCAGGGATAATATTAAAGCCAAGGAAGTGGCATGCAAATTGGCCAGAAATAGCAGAGAACCCGGGGACTGGGAGAAATTTAGAACTCAGCAGAGGAGGACAAAGGGTTTGATTAGGGCAGGGAAAATGCAGTACGAGAAGAAGCTTGCAGGGAACATTAAGACGGATTGCAAAAGTTTCTATAGATATGTAAAGAGAAAAAGGTTAGTAAAGCGAAACGGAGGTACCCTGCAGTCAGAATCAGGGGAAGTCATAACGGGGAACAAAGAAATGGCGGATCGATTGAACAAGTACTTTGGTTCGGTATTCACTGAGGAGGATACAAACAACCTTCCGGATATAAAAGGGGTCGGAGCGTCTAGTAAGGAGGAGGAACTGAGGGAAATCCTTATTAGTCGGGAAATTGTGTTGGGAAAATTGGTGGGATTGAAGGCCGATAAATCCCCAGGGCCTGATGGACTGCATCTCAGAGTACTTAAGGAGGTGGCCTTGGAAATAGTGGATGCATTGACAGTCATTTTCCAACATTCCATTGACTCTGGATCAGTTCCTATGGAGTGGAGGGCAGCCAATGTAACCCCACTTTTTCAAAAAGGAGGGAGAGAAAAAGCAGGGAATTATAGACCGGTCAGCCTGACATCGGTAGTGGGTAAAATGATGGAATCAATTATTAAGGATGATCTAGCAGTGCATTTGGAAAGAGGTGATATGATAGGTCCAAGTCAGCATGGATTTGTGAAAGGGAAATCATGTTTGACAAATCTTCTGGAATTTTTTGAGCATGCTTCCAGTAAAGTGGACAAGGGAGAACCAGTTGATGTGGTATATTTGGAATTTAAGAAGGCTTTCGATAAGGTCCCACACAAGAGATTAATGTGCAAAGTTAAAGCACATGGGATTGGGGGTAGTGTGCTGACATGGATTGAGAACTGATTGTCAGACAGGAAGCAAAGAGTAGGAGTAAATGGGGACTTTTCAGAATGGCAGGCAGTGACTAGTGGGGTACCGCAAGGTTCTGTGCTGGGGCCCCAGCTGTTTACACTGAACATTAATGATTTAGAAAAGGGGATTAAATGTAGTATCTCCAAATTTGCGGATGACACTCAGTTGGGTGGCAATTTGAGCTGCGAGGCGGATGCTATAAGGCTGCAGAGCGACTTGGATAGGTTAGGTGAGTGGGCAAATGCATGGCAGATGAAGTATAATGTGGATAAATGTGAGGTTATCCACTTTGGTGGTAAAAACAGAGAGACAGACTATTATCTGAATGGTGACAGATTAGGAAAATGGGATGTGCAATGAAACATAGAAAATAGGTGCAGGAGTAGGCCATTCGGCCCTTCTAGCCTGCAGCGCCATTCAATGAGTTCATGGCTGAACATTCAACTTCAGTACCGCATTCCTGCTTTCTCGCCATACCCCTTGATCCCCCTAGTAGTAAGGACCTCATCTAACTCCTTTTTGAATATATTTAGTGAATTGGCCACAACAACTTTCTGTGGTAGAGAATTCCACAGGTTCACCACTCTCTGGGTGAAGAAGTTCCTCCGCATCTCGGTCCTAAATGGCTTACTCCTTATCCTTAGACTGTGACCTCTAGTTCTGGACTTCCCCAACATTGGGAACATTATTCCTGCATCTAACATGTCTAACCCCGTCAGAATTTTAAATGTTTCTATGAGGTCCCCTCTCATTCTTGGATCGTCGATGGTGATGTCCTCTTCAAGTCGTACCTGGCTGTCATTAAATCGCAAATTGGCCTGATCTAAATGCTTTCTGCACGTTTCGGCATTTAACAGTTTGAATATAAACAACCTATTCCCTTCCTTGGCAAAAACAGTGGCAGCAATCCACTTGGAATCATGACCTTAATTCAGGACAAATCGAGGGTCGTTAACATCAATGTCACGTGAAACAGCCACGTCTTCGTGGTATATGTTCTGCCGGTGTCGCCGGGTTTGTACGTGATAAATTAGATCCAGGTGGACTAGAGAGAGCCTGTTTTTCTTTGTATTCTTCATTAACAATTCTTTATTGCAACACCAGAATGCCGAAACAGCATGGCAGCCAATCTTGTATACTGGCCCTGCCCTTGTCTGCAGATGACCACTAGGAATCTAGCAGTCGCGTCCTCTGATGGCAAGTATAACATAGTTACATACATACCAGCTTTTGTATTTAATCTTCGACCCAGCGCAATTAATCAATGCATTTATTTTAATACAAAGTGAAGCACAATTATGCACAGCAAAGTACTTCAGATGCTAAAAAAGAATTTCTTCAGCAACTGCTCGAAAACCTCACAGGTCCAGAACTAGGCACTGCCAATCAGCTCTGCTCCTGCTTTCTAAACAGCCGCTCCTCTCTGCTCCCGCTCTTTGAACTTCCGCTCATCACGCTCTGCCTCTTCACAGCCACGACGTGTGCAACACATCCAATGAGACACAGAGCCGCAGAAACCCGGAATCCAATAACTTTACTCAATTGGTTGATTTTAACGTTGCTCCTGTGAAGCTGTGTGATTGTGGACGATGTAAAAAATACGTGCAAATTCATACATTTTAATTAAAATTATTAATCTTTTCTGCAGTGCCTTTCGGCTGTGAAAATATGATTTTTGACTAAACCCTTGAGACAATAGTCAGGGAATTGCATCCAGGATCTGTCGCATTTGAAAGCTGAAAATCCCAAAGCGAGAATCAAATCGGTAGACCAACGAACCTCCGATAAAAAGAAACAACGCAACTCATTACGTATTCAAATCTTATATTCTGTCGGTAAAGATTTAAAAGAGCTATCAAATTAGTCCCACTCCCCATAATCGTACAATTTTTTTTCCTTTTAATGTAAATATTAGTAATTTGTGAAATGACATGAGCTGAGTATAGCATATTTGGAGCAACAGGTGAATATGGACATTAAGCTTAAGCGATTAACAAAATAAACTGAAGCATTAAATGTTGAAGACAATAACAACGAGGATTATATTCACATCCGCGCATCAGCGCACAATGCATTAGCAGACATTTGCCTGAATCAGTGGAAACATCGTCTCTGCTTCCACCTTGCCAAGCCCCCACTTAATCTCATACATTTCTATAAGCTCACCTCTCATTCTTCTGAATTCCAATGAGTAGAGGCCCACACAACTCAAATTTTCCACATTTGTCAACCTCCTCATCTCTGGAATCAACTTTTTGAAACTTATCTGAACTGCCTCCAAAACGGGTATATCCTTTCGTAAAAATGGAAAACAAAACTGCACGCATTATTCCAGGTGTGGCCTCACAAATACCCTGTACTACTGTAGCATGACATCCCTGCTTTTAAACTCAAATCGCCTTTGCAAGAAAGGCAAATATTCCATTGGCCTCCCTGATCACTTGCTGTACCTGCACATTACGCTTTTTGTGTTTCATGCACAAGTACCCCCATTTCCGGCTGTACAGCACCACTTTGCAATCATTCTACATTTAAATAATAAATAGCTCTTAATTTTTGCTGTCCTCATAATTTCCAACATTATACTCCATCTGTCCACTCACTTAGCCTATTTTCTTTTGCAGATTGTTTGTGTGCTCTTCACGCACTGCTTCTCCTCCCATCTTTGTATCGTCGGCAAACTTATCTACGTTACACTCGCTACTTTCCTCCAAATCGTTAATATAGATTGTAAATAGTTTGAGCCCAGCACTGACCCGTGCAGGCCCCCCCCCCCCCCTGGTTACAGATTGCCATCCTGAGAATTAAACATTTATTCCGACTCTGTGTTTTCTGTTCATTTGTCAATCCTCTATCAATGCTACTATATTACCGCCTAGCACGTGAAACTTTATCTTGTACAGTAATATTTTACGTCGCACGTTGTCAAACGCTTTCTAGAAGTCCACATACATCACATCCACAGGTTCCCTTTCATCCACCCTGTTCCTTACGTCCTCAAAGAATTCTAGCCAATGTGCCAAAAATGAATTCCCCTGCTTGAATCCATTCTGACACTGCCTGACCTAATTTTGCTTCTCCAAATTTCCTGCTGCTGCTTATTTAATAATGGACTTCAACATCTTCCCATCCACAGAAGTTAGGCTAACTGGTCTATAGTTATTTGCGTTTTTATCGGCCTCCTTTTTTAAATTTGGGTGTTACATTTGTTGTTTTCCAATCTGCTGGGACCATCCCAGGATCCAGGGACTGTTGGTAAATTACAACCAATTCATCATCCACTATTCCTGCCGGTACTTCTCCTAAGACCCTAGTATGCAAGCCGTAGGGTGCAGAGGACTTTTCTGCCTTTAGTGCCATTTGCTTACTTAGTGCAACAACGTTAGTGATTTTGATTGTGTTCAGTTCCTTCCCCCCTATAGCCCCTTGACTATCCATTGTTGGCATATTATTAGTGTCCACTACCTTAATTATTAAAACACAATGTTGTTCAGAGTTTCTGCCATCTCGTAGTTTCCCATTACTAATTCTCCGGTCTCGTCCTCTTAGGACCCAAACTTTAGCCTAGTCACAATTGTCATTTTTATATACCGAAAGAAACTCTTGCTCTGTGTTTTTATATTTCGGGTTAGTTTACTTTCATAGTCTATCTTCCCATTCTTAATCATTTTTTTGTAATTCTTTGTTGGCCTTTAAACGCTTTCCAATCTTCTGCCTCCCATTAGTTTTGGCCATATTGTATCTCCTTGTTTTGAATTTGATACCGTCCTTTATTTCATTAGTTCGACATGGAAGGCTATCTTTTCTCTTTCGCCGTTTCCTCCTCAGTGGAATATATTTTTCTTGAGAGTTGTGAAATATCTAATTTTATGTACACAGCTATTCATCAACCATTCATCAACCTAATGATTTGACATGCGGTTTGGTTTTATAAAGTTAAATATAATTAACTAGCGCATGTAGGGTAAGACTCGAACCTGCAAACTTTTGATAACATTCTGATTTACACAATAATCACACACCTTATTATTTAAGTCACATCGTATCTGCAATTAACACTCATGTAATGACGATAATGATAGATTAAAGCCCCTGACTGTATTCATTTCAGTTCCATTATGTACACTCCAACAGCGGATGTGAACCATTCACTGATTGAAATACGAGAAGTCGGGAAGTCGAACCAAAATCAAAGCCTTTCCTCACCGCCTCCTTTCCTGCTTTTATGCTGGCCTTGGGCTATCTCTTTTAATCTTGACCTCCACATAAAACCTCCTAATTCAATTAAATTAATCCACAGCTGAGGCTCTTAATCTAAGCCGCAGATGGCATTTCACCAACTCACTCCCCTCTCAGTGCCAAACTTTTGCTCCCGAGCTGTCTCCTTGAGGAGTGTCCCCCATCCGTAACATCGCCCGACACCGCCGCTACCGTCACCCATCAGCTGCTGAAATCGTGACCATGCCTTCGTTATCTCTGACTTGTCAACTCCAACGGACTCCTTACTGGCCTCCCACGATCTATCCTATGTAAACTTGAGATTGCCCCAAAACTCTTTGGCTATATAGAAACTCGCATCAATCGCATTCACCTAGCACCCTGATGGTCGCTCACCGATATTGGCTCGCGCTGAAGCAATGTTTGGATTTTAAAAATTCTCATTGTTGTTTTCACATCTCGTCATGGCCTCGCCCGTCCTAATGCCATTAATATCCTCCATCCCCATAACCACTGAAGATATCGGCACTCTTCTAATTCTGCCATCTTGAGTATCCCTGATTATAATCGTTCAACAATTGCTGGTCATCCCTTCAATTGCCTGAGCCCTAATCTCTGGAATTCCTAGCTATACCTCTCCACCTATTTCCACTACTTTACGACAATTTGAAACCTAGCTCTGTGACAAAGCTTTTGCTCATCAATTCTTATATCTGCTGAAGTGGCTCGATATCAAATTATCGTTTTATACCATAAGAACATAAAAATTAGGAGAAGAAGTAGGCCATTTGGCCCCTCGAGCCCACTCTGTCAATGTGTTTGATCATGGCTCATCTAGTCATGGGCTAAGCTGTACTTCCCATCACGCACACTGTAATCCTTTGCCCTCTTATCGCTCAAAAATGTGTCCATTCCAGCCTTAAATATATATGATGACCAAACCTTCACAGTTCTCTCGATCAGAGAATTCCATAGATTTACTACCCTCTGAGCAAAAAAAAAATAATCTCAGTTTTAAATGGGAGGTTCTTTATTCTAAGACTATGTCCCCTCGTTTTGGTTTCGCAGATGAGTGGAAATTTCCTCTCTGCATCACCTTTTCGAGCCCTCTCATTTTCTTTCAAATTTCAATATAATCACCTCTCATTCTTCTGAACTGCAATCAGTATAAGTCCAACCTACTCAGCCTATCTTCATAAGTCAACGTTCTCATCTCCGAAATCATTCTGGTGAACCTTCTCTGTACAGCCTCCAAGGCAAGTATATCTTTGTAACTGAGGATACCAAAACTGCATGCAGTACTCGTCGTGTAGCCTCACTAATACCCTGCAAATGTGTAGCGGGACTTCTCTGCTTTTATACTTCATTCTTCTTGCAATAAAGGCCAAGAAACCATTTGCGCTCCTGATTAATTGCTGTACCTGAATACTAACTTTTTTGTGTTTCATGCACACGGCTACCCAGGTCTCTCAGTACTGCAGTAGGTTGCAATTTTTCTCAATTTAAATTAAAATTTGCTTACCTAGTATTTCTGTCAAATAGGATACTCTCACAATATCCCACATGATTCGCCACCCGCCAAAAGTTTGCCCACTCATTAGTCTGTCTATCTCCCTTTGCAGATGTTTTATGTCCTCCTCACAATTTGCGTTCCATACCATCTCGGCATCATCAGCAAACTTGGCTAAATTACATTCGGTCTCTTCATCTAAATCATTAATACAGACTGTTAATAGTTGAAGACTCAGTACCCTGACCTTGCGGCACCCCACTAGTCGGCGTTGCCAACCGTACAATGTCCCATTTATTCCGACTCTCAGTTTTTTGTTATTTAGCCAATGCTAATACATGACCGCCAAATTCATGAACTTCTATCTTGTGCAGCAAAATATTATGTGGCAGCTTATCGAATGCATTCTAGAAATCTAATTACACCACATGCACTGGTTTCTCCTGATCCATCTGCTCGTTATATCCTCAAAGAACTCCTTCAAAATGACAAGCATGATTTCCCTTTCAGAAAACCATGCCGTCTCTGCTTTATTGCATCACGCTATTCCAAACGTCCAAGTTGGTGGGAACAGGTAAAGCAAGGGGAGAAAAATGGAGCTGAGACAGGGAGACATCAGTTCCATGGGGCGCGAACAGGCTGAAGCGATGGTTGTAATTGGCTGCGCGGGGTTGGGGAACTATTAGGTTAGCGTCCGTGTGGGGAGATCCCCAGAGGAGATGAGATCAGTGACCTTCTTGGTAACGATGGCCTGATGTTCGCTCGTGCGCCATGGTCCAGGGTGAGCAAGGATGAAGTGTGAGACTAAAGGGAACAATTAATGATTAAACACCGTGTTAGTTTTTATTTCCACTTCTTTCAAAAAGACATAAGAATTTGGAGCAGGAGCCAGCCATTCGGCCCCTCGAGTTTGCTGCGATATGCAATGAGATTATGGCTGATTTTCTACCTCAAATCTACATTGCAGCACTGTCCCATATTCCTTAATGCCCTTAATTTCCCTAATCTATCGATCGCTGTTATGTATAGACTCAAAGACTGAGCCTCCACAGCCTTCTGGGGTATGTAATTCAAAAGATTCACCACCTTCTGATTGTAAAAGTTTCTCCTGATTTCAGTCCTAATGATCAGATATTTTATTCTGAGACAGTTCCCCCTGGTTCTAGACTCCCATGACAGAGTAAACGTACTCTCTACATTTGTGCTGTCAAGCACTGTAAGAATGTCATATATTTCAATGAGTTCACCTCACATTATTCTAAACTCGAGCGAATATTTTCTTGGTCTACTCAATTTCTTCTCATCGAACAATCGCAACATCCCAGGAATCAGTCTGGTGAACCTTCCTTACTCCCTCTCTATCCTTCCAGAGGTTATGAGACCCCAACTGTACACATTCCTTGCACTGCAAACAAATCAACGACTGTGAACCTTTCACTGATTGAGAAACGAGAATTTCAAAGTTAATCTCAATTCCGTGCACTTCCTCCTCGACAGCTTTTCTGCTGTCATCAGGAAGTTTCTTTGCTTCTTGAATTCTTTCCAAATCCTCCTCAATCCCATTACTTAAATCACAGTTCATTAAACTAAACCTCTGACTGCATGCAACCAAATCCTTCCTCGTGGCTGCCAACGTTTTACCTCTGAGTTATGGAGTATCCCCACGTGCGTAACATCAGCCGCCTCAACCCTTGCCTCAGCGCGTCTGCTGCTGAAATCCTTATCCATACATTTGTTGCCTCTGGACTGGACTATTCCAATGCACTCCTGGGTGGCCACCCACGTTCGACACTATGAAAACTTGTGCTCATCCAGAAAATAGACTGCCTGTGTACTAACTGGCACGAAGCCCGTTCACCCATCGCCCCTGTGCTCACTGATCTACATTCACTCCCGGTTTAGCAACTCATCGATTATAAAATCTCATCCTTGCTTTCAAACCGTTCCATTTACTCGCCCCTCCATATCTCTGTCTTCTCGTCTAGCTCCATAAATCCCTGACAAATCTTCACTCCTCTGAACCTGTCTCGTTGAGCGCCGCTGATTATAATCACTCAACCATTCGTGGCCGTATCTTCAGCTGCGTGCTCTTAGCTCTAGAATTCCCTTACGAAATCTCTGAACCTTTCTAATACTTTCTCCTCATAGAATAATATAGATAATACAACACTGAGGGAAGCCATTTGTCCCATTGTGTCTCTGCCCGCCGACAAATAGCTAACCAGCCTAACCCGACCTCCAACATGAGGACCGTAGGCCTGTAGGATAAGGTTCTTTAAGTGCACTTCCAAGTACGTTATAAATCATGGTGAGGGTTTCTGCGTCTACCATACTTTCAGCTAGTGAGGTCCAGACACCCATCATCATCTGGATAAATGTATTCCTCTTATCTCCTCTCTAATCATGATACCAACTACTTTGCCTCGATGCGCCTGGTTTTTGACCACATAATGAAGGCAAATGTTCTTTCTAATGTCCTCGCGACCCATTCTATCTAGTGCCCTCATATTTCATGCACCTCAATTCAATCTTCCATCAGCCTCCTCAATTCCAATTAAAATAAAACATAGTTCAGCCAATCTTTCCTCATAGCTTCAATTTTCCAGTCTATGCAACATCCTCGTAATGCCCACTGTGCCCTCTCGAGTGCAATCAAATATTTCCTGTAATGTCGTGAGCAGAACTGCATCAATACTCTAGCTGCGCCTTACCAATTGTTTTGCAGTTGTTCCATAACTTCCCTGCTCTTACATTCTATCCCTCGGCTCATAAAGTAAAGGATTCCATATGCCTTTTGAACTACATAATCGAACTATCCTCTAACTTTAAGGATCTGAGGGCATACACTCGAAGGTCCCTTTGTTCTTCCACAAATCTCAGTATCCTGCTATTTTGTGTGTATTCCCTTGCCATGTTGCAGCTCCCCGATTGTATTATCTCACACTTGCCTGGATTGATTGCCATGTTTCTCTTTTCTACGCAACTGACTGGTCAATCGATATTTTCCTGCAGTCTAAACTTCCATCCTAACTGTAAAACAAACAGACAATTTTTGTATCATTTGTGAACTTCTTTTCCATGCTCCCTACATTTATGTCTCAATCATTAATGTAAACTGCAGAAAACAAGGAACCGAGCACTGAGCCCTACGAACCCCATTGCAAACAGCCTTCCATTCGCAAAAACATACATGAACCATTTTCTTCCTGCCACTGAGCCAATTTTCGATCCTATTTGCAACACTCCCTTAAATCCCATGGGCATTAGCTATTTTGATCAGTCAGGCATGTGGGACTTTGTAAAAACTCTTGTTATAATCCTTGTGGATGACTTCAAATGCACTCCACATATCGTAGCTCTTTGTTACATCCTGAAAAAATTCAATGCAGTAAGTCAGACATGAACTTCACTTAACAATTCGATGCTGACTGTTATTTTGAATCAATGTCTTTCAAAACGAAGGTTTATACTGTCCCTCAGCGTTGATTCCAATAATTTTCCCATCACCAGGATTACACTAACTGTCTTTAATTATTCGCTGTTTCACTTTATTCCTTTTTAAATAATGGTACAACGTTAGCAGTTAGCAATGTATTGTTTTACTTCTCCTGCACCTAGGGTGGTTGCTCAAATGATGGTTGCAGCCTCCGCAATTTCGCCACTTGCTTCTTTTAAAAGCCTCGGATATATTGCATTGCATCCTGGAGATTTATTTACATTCGTAGATGCCAAACCCCTTAATCTTTGCTTCCTTACTATGTTTATCCCATCCAATATTACATTCCCTTCTTCCTTACCTTTAACGCTGGCATCGTCGCACTCCTTTATTAAACCGCTGCAATACTTTTGTTAAGTACCATTCCCAAATAATCCACATCCACACATAGATTACCATTTTGGTCGCTCAATGCCCTATTCTGCCATTCGTTATCCTTTTGTTACTTATGCAATTGTTAAATATCTCTGGGTTTTAGAAACATAGAAACATAGAAAAAAGGTGCAGGTAAGACCAACTCGCTACACGTTTTCTTTGACTCAACGTGCCAGTATTTTTCATGTTTTCTCTTTTCTTTCCAAAATTAATTTTTAATTTCACCTCGAGGCTTTCTGCAGTACTGGGATCTCGGTTGCTGATATAAGCTTCCTTTCTTAGCCTTATCTTTCACTTTGTGCAACTTATTATCTCGGCGGCTCTAGATTTGGCACATGTTGCCGTTTTTCTTTCGATGAACATGTTGACACTGAACTTGTATCTCCTTCTTGAATACCTCCCACTGCTCTGACACTGATTTACCTTCAGTGAGCTGTTTCACGTCCATTTTTTCTATTCATCGAATCATGGAATCACGGAAATTTACAGCACAGAAGAAGGCCATTTCTGGCCGTCGTGTTTGCACTGTCCAATAAGGAGCTATCCAGCCTAATCCCACTTTCCAACTCTTCGTCCACGGCCCTGTAGGTTCCGGCACTTCAGATAGACATCAACGTACTTTCTAAATATGGCGACCGTTTTTGCACCTACCATCCTTTCAGGCAATGCCTTTCAGGCAATGCGTTCCAGGCCAACCCCCCCTCTCACCCCGACCTAACCCAATCCGCGCCACCAATATCTGTGTCAAGAAATTTCCTCTCACTCCGCTCTAAACCTCCTACCAATTAATTTAAAGCTAGGCCTCCTGGTTGTTGACCGCCTCTGCTAAGGGAAAAAGGTCCTTCCTCTCCCCTTTATCTCGGCACCACATAATTAAACAACTTAAAAGTTCTCCCCTCAGCCTCCTGCGTTCTGGAGAAAATAAACCCAGCGTGTCTAATCTTTCCCCATAGCTACAATTCTCCATTCCAGGCCACATCTTGGTAAATCTCCAATATACCCTGTCTCGTGCAATCACGTGTTTATTGTAATATGGTGACCAGAACTTCACGCAGTACTATAGCTGTGGCCTGCCTAGTGCTTTCTATAGTTCAAGAATAACTTCCCTGCTCTTGTATTCTATGCCTCGGCTAATTAAGGAAAGAATTTCTGATGCCTTCCCAAAGCCGTTTTCTGCCTGTGCTGCTACTTTCATGGATATGTGGATATGCATTCAACATTCCCTATGTTACTGTACACTTCTCACTGCCCTACCATTGAATGTGTATTCATTTGCATTGTTAACCATCCCCAAATACATAACATAATATTTCTCCGTATTAAATTTCATTCACCATAATTTTGCTCAGGTGACCAGTTCATTGATACCTAGCTGCATTCAGGATCTCTCTTCTTCATTTTCATCCACACAGCCAATGGTTGAGTCATCTGAAATCTTTTTAATCATACCCGCTTCAATCAGGTCTAAATCATTGATATATACGACAAAAAGCAATGTACCTTCTACTGGAGCCAAGAGGATCCCCACTCGAACAGCCTTCCAGTTGCGAAAACATCTATTTCACTTTGCTCCCTGCCTCCAGGAAAATATTGGATCCACATTGCCAATTTGCATTGGATTCCAAGGGCTTTTAATTCAGTGAGAATTCTGCCCTAAGTAACCTTGTCAAAAGCCTTGCTAAGATCCATATACACTACATAAAATGCACTACCCTTACGGACAATCCTTGTCAGAAAATGTAATCAATTTCGTCACACACGACCTTCCCGGAAAACATTCTATGCTGACTGTGCTTGATCAAACCGAGCCTTTCTAAATGAATATTTATCCTGTTCCTCAACATTTTTCGAATAATCTTTCCACAACCGAGGTTAGGCTGATTGGTCTGTAATTGATCATCGATCCCTTTCTCCCCTTTTCAACAAAGGTACGAGTGAGCAGTCCTCCAGTCCTCTGGCACCACAACTGCAGCCAGAGTATTATGATTGTCAGACCTTCTGCTGTTTCCTCTTTTGCTTCTCTTAACAGCCTAGGTATATTTCACGTGGCTCTGTGGATTTTGCCACTTTTAAAGCTGTTAAACCCCATAATACTTCTTCGCTTACTATGTTTATGTAACTTAATATTTCACGTTCCTACTCCCCGATTGCAACGTCTGCATCGCCGCACACTTCTGTGAAAACAAATGCAAAGTATTCATGAAGATCCATAAATAAATATTCCACCTCTACTCATAGATTACTTTACGGTCTCTAATGAGCCCTATTCTTTCTTTAGATATCCTCTTGCTCGTAATGTATTCATAAATCTTTGGGTTTTCTTTGAATTTACTTGAAAAATATTTTCATGCTCTCACTTTGCTTTAATAATTTCATTTTTAATATCACCTTTGCACTTCCTATAATATTCTAGAGTTTCTGAAATATTGATGCATCGCTATGGCATAAGCCCCCATATTTTCTTTTATTCCACCCTGCAAGGCACTTGGCATCCAGGGCGGCTCTGGATTTGCTAGGCCCACCCTCTTTCTTTAAGGGAACGTAATTGCTCTCAACCCTGAGGATCTGCTCCTTGAATGTCTCCAATGCTCTGACACAGTTTTGCCTTCAAGTATCTGTTTCCAGTCAACATTGGTTAAATCCTATCTCTGCTTAACAGAATTGGCTTTTCCCCAAATGAGATAATTTATTCCGTGTCTAAATTTGTATTTTTCGAGAAGTACACTAAATCTAACTGAATTATGATCACTCATACCAAAATGCTCTCCCACTGATACCCCTTCCACCCACTCAGCTTCAATAGATAAAACAAAACCAAATCGCCCCCTCCCTTCTATGGCTTGCAATATAATGGCTATGTTACGTTCTTACGTGCTAATAATGATCTTCTGAATGGATTTTACGAATTCCGCCCCTCTATGTGTTTCGCACAAATTCTATCCCAGTTTAAATTATTGCAGTTGAAAACGACTTCTATTCCTCCCATATAACTTTGCCAACAATGTTGCTCTTCTCTCTCATTCTGGTTGTTTGGGAGTGCATAGTACACTCCCAGCAGTATGATCACCGTTGTTATGTTGTTCAATTCATCCCATATGTCTTGAGTTGATGATCCATTATGCACATTAACTCTCCTTTGCTGCAATTGTTTTTTTTTATTCAACACTGCGACTTATCCCCATCCCTCGTTTTTCCCACTCTCTCTCCTTCATAAAAACCGTATAAGCATGAATGTTCAGCTAACATATCTGCCCATATTTCAGCCATGTCTCAGTAATAAGTATAAAATCATACTCATCACTGGCACGTGGCATCGGGAGCAATCCGGAAATTACTACTTTTGGGGTCCTGCTTTTTAATCTCTCTCGGAGCTCCCTACAATCTAGCTGCAGGGCCTGATCCATATTTCTACCTACATCAATGGTACAATAATGCACCACACCCTTTGTCTTTTCATTCACACCCCCCAGCATCCCCTGCAGCCGCTCAGTTCAATGCTTTACCCTGCACCATGTTGACAACATTCCGTACTTGAATAACGTCTGTGGTGTATCTGTTCAACTAACAATCGAATCTTTTACCATTATTGCGCTTCCACTCTTCTCCCCCAACCCCCCTCCCGCCGCCCCTCCCTCCCAGCCCCTGTGCAGCTGTGCCAGCAGTGGTACCGTGGACTTAGCTCTGACTGGATTCCCGGATGAGCCAGCGCCCCAGCATTGCTGAGAACTGAATGCTGCTAGGGGAGGGAGATGCACTCGGGATTTCTTCAATAACTGGCTGCTCTTCCCCTTCCGTCTGACGACCACACATCCATTCCCTGCCTTCACTCTCTGAAGCTGCCGGGTGATCAGCTCAAGAAACGTGCTATCCAAGAAGTTCTCAGTCTTGCGGAGTCACTGCACTGATTCTCCCATTGATACCCCTTCCACCTGCCGAGTTTAGTTGCCTAAAACGAAGTAAAGAACCGCCCCCTCCCTTGGTGTGCTTGCTACATACGGGCTAAAAAAAGTTCTCCTGAACGCGACTGAGGAATTCTGTGCCATCAATACCTTTTACACTGATTGTATCTCAGTTATTATTATCCCAGTTAATATTACAGTAAATGAAATCAGCGAATATTACTGCATAATGTTCATGCATTTTTCAGACATTTGCCAACACATTGCTTCTTCAATTTCCCTCGGATTGTTTGGGGGCCTATTTTACACTCCCAGCAACGTAGTTGTTCCTATTTTCATTTAGCCTCATTTGAAGATCATTCTGACATATCACCCCTTCTCATAGCTGCAATATTTTTTGTAATCAACATTGCCACCCCGCCTTCTTCATCCTATCTCTATTTTGTTTGAAATACGTGTAACCAGGAATGTTGAGTTGCAAATCCTGTCCCTCTTTATGCCATGTTTCAGTAATTGCTAAGATATCATGCTTCAACATAACTATCTGTGCCGTCAGCTCCGCTGCCGTATCCACCATACTCCTTGCATTTATGAATATGCCATTATGCACAGACAAACTCATGTAATGTCTATTTTCCAATCTTACTTTGCTCTGTCTTTCGAACTGCCATACTAATTTTCGACCTTCCAGCTGTGGCTGTGCTTTCCTCCTTTCTGATTCTATGCTCATCTTCTAAAGAAGACGTGATTGGAAGGCTGTTTCCATGAGGGTCCGCAGGTCTCAGTAGTAGGTATCCTGCATTTATTGCTATATATCAATAGTTTAGTCATAAATGTCGGGGTTATGATTAAGACCTTTTCGATTATACTAAAATCGGCTGTGTAGTTTATGATGAAGAGGACAGCCAGATTCTGTTGGGGTGAACAGTGGAAACATGAATTCAATCCGGAGAAGTATGAGGTAATTCACTTAGCGAGGGCTATAAAGGCAAGGGAATAAACAATCAATGAAAGGACACTGAGATGTATAAGATATTAGGGTGTCCTTGGAGTGAATTTTCACAGATCCATGAAAGTGGAACGACAGTTGGTTAAGAAGGCATACGGAACACAAATTTATTAGGTGAGGCATAGTCTATAAGAGCAGGGAGGTTATGCTTCAACTGGATGAAACAACATTTGGGCCACAGCTAGAGTACTGCTTGCAGTTCTGTTCACCACAATACAAGAAAGGTGTGATTCTACGAGAGAGGATACTGCACAAATTGATGAGTAGGCGAGCATTCTACTGCTGAAGCACCAATGTTCGGATTTATACTTAATTTAACTTTCCAACCGCTGCAACTTATATGCAATTATTTTATTTCATAATAGATAGGGGGCACTTCACCAACATAAAATGCAATGTGCAGCAGATGCTATATGGAATTATTCAATACATGTTGGAAACACTCAGCAGGTCAGTGAACATCGTTTGCGAGAGAAACACTAGGTTAATCTCTAAGGCCCATGAGTTATAGATCGTGTGTGAGTTTCCTTCCAAACCATTAAGCAGCTTAAAAACAACATGAATAATATACCAGCAACCCCACAAAAAATGTTGTCACCCATAAGGGGGTCGAGCCCGCAAACATGATGTTAGCAGCATCACGCTGTAACCAATTGTGGTAACAGTCAGTACATTGAGCAGCTAAATTCAACATACTTTTGTGTCCAAGCTGATATTTCCACGATGTCTTCAATTCCTGGAACTATCCTTCATGTACCTGCACGAATCTCTCTGCATACAGCCTGTAGTTATCAATCATTCACTGCCCTATCCGCAACTATGTTGCATATGTTCATGTGAGCCACAAATAACCACATCCAACAGAATATGACTTTCGCTTCACACAAGTGCCAGACAATGACGATCTCCAGCAAGCGAGAGTTAATCCAGCGACAATTGACTGTCAAAGTCATGACTGTTATGTTTTGAATAGCTCCACGAGGCTGAGTTGTGGCCTTAAGCCATTGTGACCTTGGTCAGTTTAACAATTTAGAAGATCATAATTTTCTGCAAACTGAGGTGATAATCGCCGTAGAAATGAAAGTTTTTTTCTTTCACAGCATCTGAAAAAAGTGCATAGCGATAAGGCCAGTGAGCTCTGTTGATTAGAGCCTGATGCGAATCACGCCAAAGTAGCGGGTTTTATTCACATACTGGCTATTTATTTTATTCTTGGTGATAGGGTGAAAGCATTTTAGAGCAGCTTAAATATTGAGGAAAGGAACTCACACGTGACCTGCAATACTTTGAAGCAATGCTGCAAAGCATTCTTTCTGTCGAGAGGTCATGGACCTTCGGCGTGTTTGCAGCATTTAATGAACGTTTGCATATCATCCGCGGCTGTGCTACGTCGCGTAGTTCAATCACAGAATGGCTCACTGCAGCTGATTGGTCAACAGTGGAAAATATCAAACAGAAATAAATACAATTTCGGTGTGTAATCCTTCATTCTGACCGTTAAGCTGCTGTGAACTGCAGCGGGCGTGTGGCCATTTGGATCAGGCGTCTCACTTTAATGCAAACACGAATGTTACAAGAATATTTCAGATTCGAGGCTTGCGTTGATGGTTTGGTCAAATCTTGTTCAACTTTTAAAACCAAACCATGTTCACACTCATTAGCTGAAGGTGATTTCCTTACAAACAATGAAGGGCTCTTTTTAAAAGACATTTCTTCATGCTGTTTCCTGTGTATATTTCTCACTGATCTTTCAAATAGTTTCCAAAAAAACAACCATCACGAATTAATGCCTGTAAATTAATAGTGTTTACAATTCGAATATCAGCTTCGCATAAATCAGTGCAATCAGATTCTAGCGATATTTACAGAGAGCCAATTAAAGAAGAATACCTTTCGTGTAAAACCACTGTGAGCAAGGATTCGAACCTGCGTGGGGAAATCCCATTCAATTTCAAGTCCAACACCTTAACCACGTGTTCATCGCAGCTACACTAACGATCTGCTTGAACAGTCCAATGATCGGTGCAAAATATCAGACAAATCGACTTTTAGTCAATTTAATGTAAGGCATTCAAAAATTGTGTGTTTGAGTCCCACCATAGACGGATTTTTGGTCAGGATTTGATGTTTCCTGGGCCGCACAATAAAATTTGTAGCAAATCAATACTTCAGAGATGTGAAACTGCGGCCCCTCAATTGCTGTTACAAAAACACTCCAATTATCCTCTAAATTATCTGTTCGCCCTGAGTCATTTGCACAGTAACAGGAGCAAGACATCGAGCCTGTGACAGGCGGAGTCCATTAACCCCTCAAATCAGTTGCAAATGACACGAGGAAGAACAGTAGAACTCTATTCTGTCGCGCAAACCTGCAGCATAGATGACGAGAAGGCAATGTCAAACCCACGAACATTTTGCACATAAATTTGATTCGGCCATTCAACATCTCGAGCCTACTGCATAGGACCAGAGGGATGCTATTCCATCCATCAATATGATGAACAGTGTAATATATTTATGTTTGTGTTAACTGAGAACAGAGTGGGCGACTTCGGATGTCATTTAGGCAATACAGGAAGTCGGATCTTGTTTTTAACCGAAGTGGGAATCAAATAAATCGGGTGCACACCCGAGGCAGTTTACAGTAAAAGACTCTTCTGTTATCACACTCAGGGACAGGAGGACATTCAGACCCTCGAGGACATTAAACAGGCTGAGACCAATAAGAGTGACATGATGATTCTCTCACCGTTCACGTGGATGACATTCCTTAACTCCAATTGTTGCCCAGGAACAGGAGGAGTCATTCAACCCCTCGGGCAAATTACACAGGCCGCCAATCATAGTAGTTATTGCAATGGACTTGTAATCCAGAGACAGAAAATTACAGCCCACCACTAAAGTAGGGTAATTGAAATTGAATTAAAGAAATGTGCAATTGAGAAGTATCAGTAATGGTGACCATTATCGTAACAAACCCATCGGATTCACTCGTCTCCTTGAGTAAAGGATATCTGCGGACTTTACCAGTCTGTGCCTATATGTGACGCTGGACCCACAGCAACGTGGTTGACACTTAACTGCCCGCTGAAATGGCCTGGCGAGACATTCAGTTGCATATGGTTGCTCATCAAAACCTTAACAATGGCAATTAGGCATGGGCAACAAATGTGCCCTTGCTAGCGATGTCCACATGCTTGAATTAATCAAATAAAACACAAGGAACTCCAGATTGTTACAAAGGAACAAGAAGACTATCAAGCCAGGACAGAGAATGCTGAATAAGGAAACAACTAGAAGAATGGATAGCTCGCTGGTTTAAAGACGTAAAGCAGAGAGTAGGTTTGAAAGGGACCTTTTCATATTGGCAGAAGTTGGGTAGTGGTGTTCCACAAGGACCTGTGCTGGGACCATTGTTGTTCAAAAGTTATATTGAAAGTTTGACCGAGGAAGCCAAATATAATTTCGAAATTTGCAAATGACACCTAATTAGTGGGGTGGGTAAAAAGTGAGTAGGACTGCAACAATTAGAGGAGGGCATTAATAAACTTGCATTTGAGTTTCAAACCAAAAAATGTGAGGTGTTATATTTTGTTCGGAAAATAGGATGGTTACATATTATTGGAGGATGCCAGTCTGGGTGGCATCGTTGATCAAAGCAATCTCGGAAGAAAAATGCACAACACTCTAAAAGTTAAGACACAGGTTATCAATGCTATAAAAAGGCAACGACAACGAGATTATTTATTTCTACACGTACAGAATAAAAAAGTAGCGAAGTAATGCTCAACCTGTATCTAACTTTTGCTAGACCACACAGAGTGCTACTTACAGTTCCATTCGCCATATTATAAAAAGCATACAGAGGCATTGAAGAGGATGCAGAGAAGATTTACAAGGATGATACCTGAAAAGCCAGTGTACACATATCAGGAAAGGATAAACAGGCTGGGTCTATTTTCACTTGAAGAAAGGAGGCTGAGGCGTTACCCAGGTTTGGTACTCTTTTTACAACGTGACGGTAGAGTGAGATATATGCTTGGACATGAGGTTACAGATTGTGTGCTTTAATATTCTGCTGCTGCTGATGTCCTACAGCACCTGAAGGATGCCCAGCTTTGAGCTGCTCGATATCTTCAGAATCTATCCCATTTAGGACGGTAGTAGTGCCAGACAACATGATGCAGAGTGTCCTTCGTGTGAAGACAGGACTTGGTATCTGTTAATGTGGATTATTTTCCCTCAATCTGGTTCAGCAAAATTACTGAAACGAATACCGTTTGTGCTTTAAACAAAGCAAGCTTTTATTTAAAAAGCTAATCCCGATCAGGGACCTTATCAGACAGAAGGAATGCTTCCTGATAGATCGCACCCACTTCCGACGGACAAAGTGACGTTATATTGTAAAGGGACGACGGTTATACATTTTCGGCAAAAGATAACAAGATAGGGCTAGAGTGACATCGGAGTTCACCCTATCCCTTTTGATCCATCTTTCCCTTTGTCCACTCATAAGCCGACCTAAGTATGGTCTGATTTTAAACAAAAACCTTCTGTTAATGTTTCAGGTTAATAACATGATTTAATAAGACCTTGAGGTTTTTCTGCAAGCTGTGGGATATGTTTCAATATGTGTTAGTGTTGTAACATTTCGCAGTCTCGAGTCTGAGATGTCATGGCTATTCCACCATGAATTCTTTGTTAGCTTATACTGTCCCTATACAATTCCCACATTCTCAACTTCAATGTCTCTATACATTTTTAAACATTCACATTCCCCCCCTTTTATCATTCCATGATAACCCTGGTGACTATTCCAGGAATATCGCATTCAGCCGTTCGCACTATCTTTCCTGATCCATATTGTTGTTATTGTCCAGTAGATCTTTAGTTCGTTGGATCATAACTCGGGAGACCTTGACTAAAAGAGCGTTTGCTAACCTTGCCATCATTACTTTACAACAATGGTTAAGACAACCAATAATTAGTTAGAATCTCCAAGATCCATCTGATAGCCAATCAAACCAGCTAGATCCTTCTGCTGGTGTGGATAACTTCTTCACCTCCCTTCTTATGTGATCAGCCAGATTGGTTAAGTTATCTTAACTATCAGGAATGTAAGTGCAACATTCAGATCCTATCTGGGCACACGTTCCCCCTTTCTCAGCTAACAGGTAATCGAGGGCCATTCGGTTTTGTAATGCTATGTTCCTTATTGCTACCATTTCAGCTGTGATGCCCTCCAGAGCTTCAGCAGTATTGTTAGCTATCTGTTCCAATATCGACTCTAGATTCTGTACTTCATCCATGAGACGCCCTATCCTGATTGGGAACATTATGACGGCGGGGGTGATGACTCGTTTGTATCGGCTGGAGGCATGTGCTTCCGCCATGGTACGTACTTGCTGCACAAATGGCACCACCTATCCCAGATAACAGGACCCTGTCCAGCTTCTGGGTCTCAGGACTGGGCCCACAAACCTCCACCTGTTTTATTCGGAAGGTGAGAGGATGGTGACTCGTGCACCTGTGGAGATGTTGAGACTGTTTGGGCATTTGCTGTACCCTATGATATGTCCCTTGTTACTGGTGTCATTTCGGGTCAGACATATGTCCCCGGTTGGCCTCCCAATCCCCGAGGTATTGGTCAGGGCAAAGAATGGGGGTTCCTTTCCTTGGTCGTAGGTGGGTTGGTACCATCCCTGGAACGTCTGACTAATTGTTTTGGCCCCCGTCCTCTCGTGATAGTTTGGCACTGAATCCATCTGACAGTCTCTGTTAGGGTTAGTGGAACGGGGCGCAAAGGAAATCCCCCTTTGGAATGTATAACGATATGTGAAAACACCCAACATCTAGAAAAGTTCCCATTTTGCGCATAAACATAAGACATGTACAAAAAGGTGTTTACATGAACTCTCGTCTCTGTCTCCCCTCCCATGCGCCGAAACTGTCATATATCAACTCTATTATACAGACTGTGGCATACAGACACAGTTTCATCTTATGGCTCAGGATTCAGATAAATAGTGCAATTATTTTGCTGATTAAAAGAGTTCAGTTTTCCCGTCTCTCTTCTCAGGTCACCGTCGGTGTAGCTGGCTGTCTATCATTACGGGTAAACGTTCAAACGGGTCCACGTTCCAATTAAGTTGCCTATGGAGAAGAGGAAGTCTGGAACAGAAACTGGAGTTAGAATAACCAGTAATATAGGTTCGTTAGAGGGTGGTGAGCTTGCAGTGGTGCAGGTGAACCCAGGCAATTTTCCCCTCAACCTTGGCTGCAGTTGGGGTAGTGAGTAACACATGAAAAGGCCCCTCCCATTGTGGCTCTAACCCCTTCAGAATCCATACTTCCCTGGTGCCACGAGGGACAATTCGGGTAAAACTGGGAGGTCGAGGTGAGCATCTTGAACCTGGTTGTGAGCTAGTCGCAGAGCCTGAGTCAGAGAAAGAACATATGTGGTCATCAGTCGTGCTGAGATACCATATCTGGGAACAATTTCCCTCATTAACACCTTAACAACAGTGAGAGACTTATTGTCCAGGGCAGGGTCGGCTTCAATTCATCTGCTGAACACATCTACTATTCCTAACACATATTTGTAACACTGATCTTTTTTCAACTCAATGTAGTCCAACTGAAATGTCTCAAAGGGACCTTCGGGTAGGGGCGTTTTACCCCAATCAAAGGGGACTCACTTCCCTGGATTATGCTGCTGGCAAACCAGGCAACGACTACTGATGTTCTGGGCGAGCGCCTGGAGTCTAGGATGCCACCAAGTAGCCAAAAGTGTATCACTCGTGGTCCTTGCTCCACAATGAGTAGCAAAATGCATACATTCAATAACCCATAGAGCCAACTCGTCAGACATGCAAGTCTGTTCCGCGGTAGTGGTCCAGAGTTTAGAAACATTGTAATAAGTGCATCCATAATATTTCCACAACAGTTTATCTTTTTCAGGAGCGTCATCCTGTGCATTTATAACATCTTGGATGGTTGGCATTGGTTTTTCCGAGGCTAATTTATCCTCTGCAGAATTTTTAGTCTGACTCATCATCAACCGGGGATTACCATCTGTTGGTCACGAGAGGCCTGTTTAGCCTCTTTGTCAGCACAGTGGTTCCCTATATCAACCGGAGATTTTCCGGTGGTGTGGGCGGTACATTTAATAACGGCAATGTGCTTGGGGAGCATGAGGGCTTGCAACAAATCAGATACTATTTTCCTATGGGATATCTCATTCCCCTGTGAGGTTAGAAATCCCCTATTTTTCCATAATTGTCCGAAATCATGAGCCACCCCAAAGGCCTACCTAGAATCGGTACAGATATTGATTTTGAGATCTTTGGCCAAGATACAGGCTCGGGTGAGGGCGAATAGTTCAGCTTGTTGGGCAGAATAGGCGGTTTCAAAAGCGGCAGATTCCAAGACCTGATTCTCCTGTTTTACTGTGGCGTATCCTGAGATTCGTGTACCTTCTGGATTAATAGAAGAACTTCCGTCAACATACATAATACAGTCTGGATCTTCCATTGGTCATCAACTAAATCTTCCCTGACTGATGTGGCCTCTTGAATTAAAGATAAACAATCATGACTGGGTTCTTCCTCATCTTGTGGCAGCTCAGTAAGAAAACAGGCCGGATTAATTGCAGTACAGTGCAGAAAGATCAGCTTAGGATTGCTTAGTAAGTAGATCTCATATCTGCTTTGCCTGGCCATGGTAAGATGTTGACTCTGCAGTTGGTCCAGGACCCAGCTATTGAGTGAGAGGTGTTAAGACAACGGTTGCACAGTCTTTCAGAATTGTACAATACAGTTGAAAGTGCCGGTCATAGAGGGGCCGGCCCAAAGCCGGAGCTTGCAGCAGGGCTGTCTTTAGTTCCTTAAAGACTTGGACGTCTGCGGTTTCTATTTTAAAACTGCCTTACTTATTTGTATACGAGGTGAGGTGCTTAGTCATTAGGGCAACATTAGGGATCCAGGATCTGCAGTAATTGATCATCCCCAACCACTGTCGCATTTGTTTAGCCGTGCTAGGGACTGGAAACTGGCAAATTGGTTTGACTCGGCTAGCCTCCAAAGCTCGGTGGATACTCGGTATTGCCTGTGATTTAAGTGGAGACTGTCGGATAGAGGGCCAGTCCATATTTGCACATCCCGGCAGGTAGGGTCAGCCTCGTCTATAGCCTGGCGCACCATAACTCCCAAATCTTTAGCGTGGTGGGGAGGTAATACTTCACGAGTAAGATGTGGTGCCACCGATGGGAGCTGTCCATTTCCACAAAATCTGCCTTCCCTTCCGGTCCAGTCACTCTAGCCCTTAATAGAATTTCCTTCACTTGCCATTCGAGATCCTGATAAAACTTCTGCAAGTCCTGATTCTTTCCACTGGGATCGTATGCTAGGGTCACGTGATAGGGTGCCTGCGGCAGGTCCACAGACCACCACTGAGGGGTTCTAGTGGTATAATACTGCCGCTTAAGGGTTCCCTGTTTTACAATAATCCCATCATCTCCACACTCCAAATGCAACTGGAATTTGCAGAGGAGGTCTCTAGCCATCAATTTACAGTCCAGATTGGTTGTGATAACAAATCGATGTTCCACCGATTCATTCTCGTAACCCATTTTAACCGATTCTGGCACCGGGAATGTCGAGACTTGTCCCAGGAATCCTGACAGTCCCTGTGTTTCAGTGAAGGAGGGGAGTTTAAGCTTTGATTGTCAAGAAGACATGAAGGCTCCCGTATCTATCAAGAAGGGATGCCACTCATTCCGAATTTTTAGCAATATCATCGGTTCATCATCCGGGGAGGGTCCTTGCACAATCAAGCTACGTAGTCAATAGGAATCGGGGGACGGTTGGCCAAAGAGTTTGATCTGAGAGAAGTTAGTTTAAGATCCCCGTCCTCTGACCCCCTTACCCCACTCCTCTTCCTCCTCTTCCTTTTTCGTGCTGACGGGAGGGACAATTTCTATTCCAATGTCCTTCTTGCCCACAAATAAAGTGTCGTCTTTCCCAGCCCCGACCTCTTCCCATACCAGGCCGGGGACAGTAGGGCGGTCCGTAATTAGCAGGGCCCGGGCCATTTGGGTGTTTCATATAAGCGTATCCCTGTTTATCCACCCAACCATGCACGCAATACTGCGGTTCCATCTGGTATCCCCTTGGGTCGTGTTTTTGTCCTTCCACCCGAGGCGGCTTTTCCTTTCTAGTCACGTATTCAGTCTTGACCCGGGTTGGGGGCGCACCTCACCATTCTCCTTTTTTTCCTGCCAATAATATTTAACTGCCCTTTCCATCTGGGCTTTACTGTTATCTGCCCAATTCATATTATTTGTCCGGATAGCGTGACCTATCGAATAGGGCAGGCACTGAAGTAGGATAGCGCAGAATTGAGGAGAATCCTTTCCTGCCCTGAAAGCATTATCTCCTGATTGACTTCCGTATATTTCAATAACTCTTTTCATGAATTCATCGGCAGTTTCTTCTCGTTTGGGTTTAGTTTCTAATACTGCGGCCATACTGATGGGCTTCTGAAGGGTCGTGGTGAGAGCATTAAAGATAGCGTTTCGGCGATCCTGGACAACGTTAGGGTGAGCAAACACCAATGCATCATGAGTAGCACATCCTAGGTGAGTTAGAAATCGGGCATGCTCAGTTGGGCTCAGGGTTTGCTTTACCAGGGCCCACAGGTCCCTTGATTCTGCATTATATCCGTGCATGTGGAGGTCACTCAGTGAAATCGGAGGTCAGGATTAAGTTAGGTTGTGGATCCTGTTCAGCTTATTTATCTTAGCCACTTAACTCTTCAATTTGTTTTGTTTGAGTATCTATTTCTTTATTGTATCAGGCAAGTATTATTACATCAGCTAGTTCTGTTTTTATTTTTATTCTGACTATCGCACCATTCCTCTGTTAGGTGAGTCTTTTTTCTATTAACAAATCCAAATTGATAATGTTCAGTATGAAACGGCTCTCAATGGAAAGGGTTAACTCCTTTACAGGTTTGTAAGAAGACCTAATGTCATTACGTGACTTCACGTAACCATCTGAAAAAAAAATATTTTCATCAGGAAAGGGAGCATTTGATTTAACTCCAATATTTTTTTAACTTCTTATTCAAGTACTTGCCAAATATATTTTTTTAATTGATTTAAAACAAGACCACAAATTTTTAGTAGCTATTTGTTTGCTGAAGTTCAATTTCGTCATCAGCCTCGGTCAATGCAAAGCCAACCATTTTAACTTCGTAGTCTATCGATACATTTCTCAGAGTTCCCAGTGGAACTCTGAGTACGATTCTCGTGCGTGCACTCTTTCTTTAAGACGTCTACGGTTTTTAATATGTCATCCTTCTGTCAATGAAAACCCTAATTTAATGGAGGTTTTCTGCCAACTCGACAGGAGTGATTTTTTAGACTGCAGTGGAATTTTTCTCATAATTAAAAATCTCAGAACACATTTTTTTTTAGCACCTTTTGTGTACGTTACGTCTTTTTTTGTCGTTTTTTCCATAACTAGAGGGAAGTCTGGCACGTGGTGCTTTTCGTTATCTCAATTGTTCCAGCCTCAAGGTCGCGTAATTTAATATAATATTTTTTTTTAATCCTTTTGAATCCATCTCAGTATTTTCTGCGCCTACCCTGAATATCTCAAAATCCCGTTTCAAACTTTGTAATTCAATAAGGTTCACACTCTGAAACTTCCCACATACAGGACAACACTACGAAGGGTTAAAAAAAAAAAAATTTGTTTGTAAATGTCAGTGGAGCTAAAACAATCCACAACACGCCGGCTTTTATTTTTCACAGTAAAAATCACACAAGCATTTCTCATTCAAGACAGACGTTCACAAGTGTCTCTCTTCTTTCCTATTAATTTTTGGATACATGACCTTTCAGGGAATTCGTAGTTTTACCTAAATTACCCATCCTGTGTCGCCGCACGTTGGATCAGGGTCCTAATTATTCCTGATTGTCTCCACGTCGCCCCGTGGTGGTTTCAGTTATCTTACCCAGAGCCTAGGTGGACCAAGTGATATACAAGATCGACGATGTACCTGGTGTAAGTACAATTTAAAATTTACACAGTCCTGCGTAGTCCCGCAGCTTAATTTTACGTAATTCCCTAACCTCTGCGTTTCCCTATGCGGTTCGCGTTATTCTCTCTCTCTCCGCTTTGCCGCGCGGTTTTGCTTGGGCCTCGAACCCACACAGACACTGGGCCTCGAACCGAGGTAGACTTACCTATTCTAACCTATCTTTCCAAGTCGCTGCTTGGTTTGCGTCACCGCGCAATTTCCCTATCTCGATCCCTATTCTAAGTTTGAAAGGTATTCACCAGATTGTCCTGGATCTCGTTCAGACACGAACTGAGAACCAGCGAGTGGCTAAACTTTCCTCAGACTTTTGAAACCGGGGGAAACTGGAGCAGTATTGAAAGTATACTTACTCTAGTGGCCACTTTCCCTTCGTCTCGTCCAAGACTAGGCTGGCTCTTAGTTCGCAAGTTTTCGGCAGTCGTCCGTTGAGATCCCACTTCTGACACCAAATGTTGATTTCTCGATTCTTTTCCCTCAATCTTCAGCAAAATTACTGAAACGAATACCGTTTATGCTTTAAACAAAGCAAGATTTTATTTAAAAAGCAAATCCCGATCGGGGACCTGATCAGACAGAAGGAATGCAACTCTGATAGAACACACTCACTTCCTACGGACACAGTGATGTTACATTGTAAAGGCACGACTGTTATACATTTTCGGCTAAAGATAACAAGATAGGGCTCGAGTGACATCCTAGTTCAGCCAATCCCTTTTGATCCCTCTTTCCCTTTGTCCACTCATAAGCCGACCTAAATATGGTCTGATTTTAAACAATACCTTCTGTTAATGTTTCAGGTTAATAACATAATTTAATAGACCTTGAGGTTGTTCTGCAAGCTTTGGGTTTCGTTTCAATATGTGTTAGTGTTGTAACATTTTGCAGTCTCGAGTCTGAGATGTCATGGCTAATCCTCCATGAATTCTTTGTTAGCTTATACTGTCCCTATACAATTCCCACGTTCTCAACTTCAATGTCTCTATACATTTTTAACCAATCACATCAGTACCCCCAGGGCAGGTTGGAAGGTAGTGTGGGCCGCAGTACCCCCAGGGCAGGAAGGGAGTGAGAGTCTCAATACCTCCAGGAAGGGAGGGAGTGAGTGTGGACATCAGTTCCCCCACTGCATGGAGGGTGGGAGTGTGGACCCCAGTACCCCGAGGGCAGGGAGGGAGAGATTGCGGGCCTCAGTACCTCCATGGCAGGGAGGGAGGGAGTGTGTCTCTCAGTACCCCCAGGGCAGGGTGGGAGGAAGTGTGGACCTCAGTACACCCAGGGCAGGGAGGGAGGGAGGGTGTGTTGCGCCTCAGCACCCCCAGGGAAGGGAGGGATGGAGTGTGGGCCTCGGTACAGACAGGGATTGAGGGAGGGAGTTTGTTTGGTTCTCAGGAAACGGAGAATTGCGATGGAACGATTATGGGCCTCAGTACATCCAAGGCAGGGTGGGAAGGAGTGTGGACCTACTTACCCCCAGGGCAGGGAGGGAGTGAGGAAGTGTGGTCCTCAGTACCTCCATGGAGGTAGAGAGGGTGTGTGGGCCTCAGTCACCCCAGAGCAGGAAGGTTGAAAGTGTGGGCCTCAGTACCCCCAGGTCAGAGTGTGAGGGAGTGTGGGCCTCAGTAACACCAGGGCAGGTAGGGAGGGATTTGTGGGCCTCAGTACACGCTGGGCAGCGAGGGAGGGAGTGTGAGCCTCAGTACCCCAAGGGCAGGGAGGGAGTGTGGGGCTCAGTACTCCCAGGGCAGGGAGGTAGAGAGTGTGGGCCTCAGTATCCCCTGGGCAGGGAGGGAGCGAGTGTGGGCCTCAGCACCTCCAGGGCAGGGAGGGAGCGAGGGTTTGTGGGCCTCAGTACCCCCATGGTAGGGAGGGATGGAGTGTGGGCCTCAGTACCTCCAAGGAGGTAGGGAGGGTGTTTGGGTCTTATTACCCAACGGGCAGGGAAGGAGTGCGGGACTCAGTACCCCGAGGGCAGAGAGGGTGAATGAGTGGTCCTCAGTATCCTCAGGGCAGGAAAGGAGGGAGTCTTGGCCTCAGTACCCCGAGGGCTGGTAGTGCGGAAGGATGGGCCTCAGTACCCTTAGGGCACGGAGGGAGTATGGGCCTCAGCAGCCCCAGGACAGAGATGGATGGATGGAGCGTCGGCCTCAGTACCCGCAGGGCAGGGAGGCAGGAAGCGTGGGCCTCAGGACCCCCAGGGCACGGAGGGTGGTAATATGGGCCTCAATATACCCAGGACAGGTAGGGAGTGTAGGCCTCAGTACCACGAGGGCAGGGAGGTAGTCAGTGTGGGCCACAGGACCCCCAGGGCAGGGATGAGTGAATGTGGGCCTCAGTACCTCCAAGGAGGGAGCGAGGGAGTGTGGGCCTCAGTAACACCAGGGCAGGTAGGGAGGGATTTGTGGGCCTCAGTACATGCAGGGCAGGGAGGGAGGGATTGTGAGCCTCAGTACCCTAAGGGCAGGGAGTGAGTGTGCGTCTCAGTACCCCCAGGGCAGGGAGGGAGGGAGTATGGGCCTCAGTATCCCCTGGGCAGGGAGGGAGTGAGTGTGGGCCTCAGCACCTCCAGGGCAGGGAGGTAGGGAGGGTTTGCGGGCCTCAGTACCCCCATGGCAGGGAGGGATGGAGTGTGGGCCTCAGTACCTCCAAGGAGGTAGGGAGGGTGTTTGGGCCTTAGAACCCCACGGGCAGGGAAGGAGTGTAGGACTCAGTACCCCGAGGGCAGAGAGGGAGAATGAGTGGGCCTCAGTAACCTCAAGGCAGGGAAGGAGGGAATATTGGCCTCAGTACCCCGAGGGCTGGTAGTGAGGAAGGGTGGGCCTCAGTACACTCAGGACACGGAGGGTGTATGGTCCTCAGCAGCCCCAGGACAAGGAGGGAAGGAGGGAGCGTGGGCCTCAGTACACGCAGGGCAGGGTGGCAGGAAGCGTGGGACTCTGGACCCCAAGGGCAAGGAGGGAGGTAATATGGGCATCAGTGCAACCAGGGCAGGTAGGGAGTGTGGGCCTCAGTACCACGAATGCAGGGAGGTAGTCAGCGTGAGCCTCAGGACCCCCAGGGCAGGAACGAGGTAGTGCGGGCCTCAGTACCTCCAAGAAGGGAGCGAGAGAGTCTGGACCTTCGTACCCGGAGGGCAGCACAGGGAGGGAGAGTGGGCCTTAGTAACCCCTGTGCAGGTAGGGAGGGAGTGTGGTCCTCAGTACATCAAGGGCATGGAGGGTTTGTGGGCCTCAGTACTCCCAGGGCAGAGAGGGAGTGAGGGAGTGTGGGCCTCAGTAATCCCATGGCAGGGAGGGAGAGAGGCATTGTGGGCCTCTGCACCCCCAGGGCAGGGAGGGAGTGTGGGCCTCAGGACCTCCAGGGTAGTGAGGGAGTGAGGGCCTCAGTAGACTCCAAGGATGGAGGACGGTAGTGTGGGCCTCCGTACCTCCATTTCAGGGAGCGAGTGTGTGCCTCTATACACCCAGGGCAGAGAGGGCGGGATGGAGAGCGTGTGGGCCTCAGTACCCCAAGGGAGGGAATTAGGGCGTGTGGGCCTCAGTATCCCCAGGGCAGGAGGGAGAGAGGGAGTGTGGGCCTCAGTACCTCAAGACCAGGGAGGGAGGGTGTATGGGCCTCCGTACCCCCGGACTGGGAGGGAGGGAGTGTGTGCCTCAGTAACTCTAGTGCTGGGAACGAGGGAGTGTAGTTGTCAGTACCTCCAGGGCAGGGAGGGTGGCAGTGAGGGCTTCAGTATCTCCAGTGCTGGGAGGGAGGGAGTGTGGGCCTCAGTACCTCCAGTACTGGGAGGGTGGGGGTGTGGGCCTCAATATCTCCAGTGCTGGGAGGGAGGTAGTGGGTTTGGGTCTCAGTACCCCCATGGCAGAGAGGGAGGGAGTGTTGGCCTCAGTACCCCCATGGCAGGGATGGATGGAATGTGGGCCTCAGTACCTCCAAGGAGTTAGGGAGGGTGTTTGGGCCTTAGTAACCCACGGGCAGCGAGGAAATGTGGGACGCAGTACACCGAGGGCAGAGAGAGAGAATGAGTGGGCCTCAGTAACCTCAGGGCAGGGAAGGAGTGAGTCTTGGCCTTAGTACCCCGAGGGCTGGTAGTTAGGAAGGGTGGGCCTCAGTACCCTCAGGGTACGGAGGGAGTATGGGCCTCAGCAGCCCCAGGACAGGGAGGGAGGGAAGAAGTGTTGGCCTCAATATGCGCAGGGCAGGGAGGCAGATAGCGTGGGCCTCAGGACCCCCAGGGTAAGGAGGGAGGGAATCTTGGCCTCAATGTACCCAGGGCAGGAAGGGAGTGTGGGCCTCAGTACCACGAGGGCAGGGAGGAGGGAGTGTGGGCCTCAGTACCTCCAAGGAGGGAGCGAGGATGTCTGGGCCTTCGTACCCCGAAGAAAGGCAGGGTGGGAGTGTGGGGCTCAGTACCCGCAGCGCAGGGTGGCAGATTGGGCATTAGTACCCACTGTGCAGGTAGGGAGGGAGTGTGGGCCTCAGGACCTGCAGGGCAGGGAGGGTGTATGGGACTCAAAGCCCCCAGGGCAGAGAGGGAGGGAGAGAGTGTGGGCCTCTGCACCCCCATGGCAGGGAGGGAGTGTGGGCCTCAGGCCCTCCAGCGTACGGAGGGAGTGAGGGCCTCAGTATACTCCAGGGATGGAGGACGGGAGTGTGGGCCTCTATACATCCAGGGCAGAGAGTTTGGGATAGAGGCAGTGTGTCCCTCATAACCCCCAGGGCACGGTGGGAGGGAGTTTGTACCTCAGCATACCCAGGGCAGGGAGGGAGGGAGGGTGTGTTGTGCCTCAGCAACCCCAGGGAAGGGAGGGAGGGAGTGTGGGCCTCGGTACACCCAGGGATTGAGGGAGGGAGTTAGTTTGGGTCTCAGGTAACGGAGAGTTGCGATGGACCGATTATGGACATCAGTACATCCAAGGCAGGGTGGAAAGGAGTGTGGACCTACTTTCACCCAGGGCAGGGAGGGAGTGAGGAATTGTGGGCCTCAGTACCCCCAGGGAGGGAGAGAGGGAGTGTGGGCCTCAGTCACCACAGAGCAGGAAGGTTGGGAGTGTGGGCCTCAGTACCGCCAGGTCAGAGTGTGAGGGAGTGTGGGCCTCAGTAACACCAGGCAGGTAGGGAGGGATTTGTGGGGCTCAGTACACGCACGGCAGGGAGGGAGGGAGTGTGAGCCTCAATATGCCAAGGGCACGGAGGGCGTGTGCACTCAGTACCCCCAGGGCAGGGAGGGAGGGAGTGTTGGCCTCAGTATCCACTGGGCAGGGAGGGAGTGAGTGTAGGCCTCAGCACCTCCAAGGAGGTAGGATGGTGTTTGGGCCTTAGTACCCCACGCGCAGGGAAGGGGTGTGGGACTCAGTACCCCGAGGGTAGAGAGGGAGAATGAGTGGGCCTCAGTACTCTCAGGGCAGGGAAGGAGGGAGTCTTGGCCTCAGTACCCCGAAGGCTGATAGTGAGGAAGGTTGGGCCTCAGTATCCTCAGGTTATGGAGGGAGTATGGGTCTCAGCAGCCCCAGGACAGAGAGGGAGAGAGGAAGTGTTGGCCTCAATATGCGCAGGGAGGGAGGGTGTGTGGGCCTCAGTACCTCGAGTGCTGGGAGGGAGGTAGTAGGTTTGGGTCTCATCCTCAGTACCCCCAGGGGAGGGAGGGAGGGAGTGTGGGCCTCAGTTCCTCCAGTGCATGTAGGGAGTGCGGTCCTCAGTACCTCCAGGGAGGGAGGGAGGGAGTGTGGGCTTCAGTCCCACCAGGGAGGGAGAGAGGGATTGTGGGCCTCAGTACCCCATGGAAGGAGGAGTGGGATTATGGGCCTCAGAACACCAGGGCAGGGAGGGTGGGAACGAATGTGGGCCTCAGTACCACAAAGGAAGTGAGGGACGGAGTGTGGGCCTCAGTTTCCGGAGGGAGGGAGGGAGTGTGAGCCTCAGTATTCCCTGGGTAGGGAGGGAGGGAGTTTGGGCCTCAGTACCCTCCAGGGAGGGAGGGAGGGAGTGTGGGACTCAGTATCCCCAGGCAGAGAGGGAGGGAGGGAGTGTGCGCCTCAGTACCTCCAGGGCAGAGAAGATGGCAGTGAGGGCCTCAGCACCTCCAGTGCTGGAAAGGAGGGTGTTTTGGACTCAGTACTTCCAGTGCTGGGAGGGAGGGGGTGTTGGCCTCATTACCTCCAGTGCAGTGAGGGAGGTATTGGGTGTGGTCTCAGTACCCCCAGTGCAGAGATAGAGGGAGGGAATGTAGGCCTCAGTATCTGCAGGGCAGAGAGGAAGGGAGAGAGTTTTGGCCTCAATACCCCCAGGCAGAGAGGGAGGGAGGGAGTGTGGGCCTCAGTACCACAAGCATAGAAAGGGAGGGAGTGTGGACCTCGGTACCTCCAGGGCAGTTAGGGAGTGTGGGCCTCAGTACCACAAAGCCAGCGAGGGAGGGGATGTGGGCCTCAGTACGCACAGGGTAGGGAGGGAGTGGGTGTGGGCCTAAGTATCTCCAGGAAAGGAGGGTAGGAAGTATGGGCCTCAGAACCCCCAGGACAGGGAGAGATGGAGCGAATGTGGGCCTCTGTCCTCCTAGGGAAGTGAGGGATGGAGTGTGGGACTCAGTTTCCCGAGGGAGGGAGGGAGGGTGAGAGTCAGTGTTCCCTGGGCCGGGAGGGAGGGAGTTTGGGCCTCAGTACGTCCAGGGAGGGAGGGTATGTGAGCCTCTATACCCACGGCAGGGAAGGAGGGCGTGTGGGCCTCAGTACCACAAGGGCTGGGAGGGAGCGGGTTTGGGCCTCATTACACCCAGAGCAGGGAGGAAGGAAGGTTTCTGAGCCTCAGTACCCCCAGGGTAGAGAGTGTGGGAGTTTGGACCTCAGTACCCACAGGGCAGAGTGGGATGTACTGTGGGCCTCAGTATCCCCACGGAAGGTAGGGAGGGAGTGTGGGCCTCAGTACACCCAGTGCAGGGCGGGAGGGAGTGTGGGCCTCAGTACCCCCATGGCAGGAGGGGGGAAGTAGTGTGGGTCTCGGTATCACATGGCCAGGGACGGTGGGAGTGTGGGCCTCAGTACCTCCGGACTGGGAGGGACGGAGTGAACGCCTCAGTACCTACAGTGCTGGGAGGGAGGGATAGTAGGCCTCAGTACCTCAAGGGCAGTGAGGGTGGCAGTGAGAGTTTCAGTATCTCCAGTGCTGGGAGGGAGGGAGTGTGGGCATCAGCACTTCCAGTGCTTGGAGGGAGGGGATGTGGTCCTCAGTACCTCGAGTGCTGGGAGGGAGGTAGTGGGTTTGGGTCTCAGTACCCCCAGGGAAGAGAGGGAGGGAGTGTGCGCCTCAGTACCTCCAGGGCAGAGAAGGAGGGAGGGATTGTGGGCCTCAATACCCACAGGCAGAGATGTAGGGAGGGAGGGAGTGTGGTCCTCAGTACCACCAGGGAGGGAGAGAGGGAGTGTGGGCCTCAGTACTCCATTTAAGGAGGGGAGGGAGTAAGGGCCTTCGAACCCCCAAGCAGGGAGGGTGGGAGCGAGTGTGGGCCTCAGTACCACAAGGGAAGTGAGGGATGGAGTGTGGGCCTCAGTTTCTGGAGGGAGGGAGGAAGTGTGAGCCTCAGTGTTCCCTGGGCAGGGAGGGAGGGGGTTTGGGCCTCAGTACCCCCAGGGCAGAGAGGGAGGGTGGGTGCTGAGCCTCAGTACTCCCAGGGTAGGGAGGGTGGGAGTGTGGTCTTTAGAACCTTCAGGGCAGAGACGGAGGGAGGGAGTGTGGCATAAATACCCCCAGGCAGAGAGGGAGGGAGGGAGTGTGGTCCTCAGTACCGCAAGGCAAGTGAGGGAGGGAGTGTGCGCCTCAGTAACTTCAGTGCTGGAAGGGAGTGAGTGTGGGCCTCAGTACCACCAAGGCAGGGAGGATGGCAGTGAGGGCCTCAGTACCTCCATTGCTGGAAGTGAGGGAGTGTGGGCCTCAGTACTTCCATTGCTGGGAGGGAGGGGTTGTGGACCTCAGTACCTCAAGTGCTGGGAGGGAGGTAGTGGGTTTGATTCTCAGTATCCCCAGGGCAGAGAGGGAGGGAGTGTGGGCCTCAGTACATCCAGGGCAGAGAAGGAGGGAGGGAGTGTTGGCCTTAATACCCCCAGGCAGAGAGGGAGGGAGGGAGTGTGGACCTCAGTACCACAAGCATAGAAAGGAAGGGAGTGAGTGTGACCATCATTAACCCCAGGGCAGTGAGTGAGGGAATGTGGGCCGCAGTACCTCCAGGGAGGGAGGGAGGGAGTGTGGGCCTCAGTACCACAAAGCCATGGACGGAGGGAGTGTGGGCCTCAGTACTCACAGGGCAGGGAGGGAGTGAGTGTGGGCCTCAGTACCACCAAGGAGGTAGAGAGGGAGTGTGGGCCTCAGTACCCCATGGAAGGAGGGGAGGGAGTATGGGCCGCAGAACACCCAGGGCAGCGAGGCTGGGAGCGAGTGTGGGCCTCAGTACCACAAGGGAAGTGAGGGACGGAGTGTGAGCCTCAGTTTCCGGAGGGAGGGAGGAAGTGTGAGCCTCAGTGTTCCCTGGGCAGGGAGGGAGGTGGTTTGGGCTTCAGTACCTCCAGGAAGGGAGGGAGGGAGTGTGGACCTCAGTATTCCCACGGCAGGGAGGAAGGGAGTTTGGGCCTCATTACCCCCAGTGAGGGGAGGGAGGGAGTGTGTGCCTCAGTACACCCAGGGCAGAGAGGGAGGGTGGGTGCTGAGCCTCAGTACGCCCTGGGCAGTGAAGGTGGGAGTGTGGGCCTCAGTACATCCAGGGCAGAGACGGAGGGAGGGAGTGAGGGCATCAATACCCCCAGGCAGAGAAGGAGGGAGGGAATATGGTACTCAGTACAGCAAGCCAAGGGAGGGAGGGAGTGTGCGCCTCAGTACCTCCAGTGCTGGAAGGGAGTGAGTGTGGGCCTCAGTACCACCAAGGCAGGGAGGATGGCAGTGAGGGCCTCAGTACCTCCAGTGCTGGAAGGGAGTGAGTGTGGGCCTCAGTACTTCCAGTGTAGGGAGGGACGGGGTGTGGTCCTCAGTACCTCGAGTGCTGGGAGGGAGGTAGTGGGTTTGGGTCTCAGTACGCCCAGGGCAGAGAATGGGGGAGTGTGGGCCTCAGTACCTCCAGGGCAGAGAAGTAGGGAGGGAGTGTGGGCCTCAATACCCCCAGGCAAAGAGGGAGGGAGGGAGTATGGGCCTCAGTACCACAAGCATAGAAAGAGAGAGAGTGAGTGTGACCCTCATTAACCCCAGTGCAGTGAGTGAGGGAATGTGGGCCGCAGTACCTCCAGGGCAGGGAAGGAGGGAGTGTGGGACTCAGTTCCTCCAGGGCTTGTAGAAAGTGCGGGCCTTAGTACCTCCACGGAGGGAGGGAGGGAGTGTGGGCCTCAGTACCACAAAGCCAGGGCGGGAGGGAGTGTGGGCCTCAGTGCTCCCATGGTAGGGATGGTGGGAGGGTGGGCCTCAGAATCTCCAGGGCAGAGACAGAGGGAGGGAGTGTGGCACCAATACCCCCAGGCAGAGAGGGAGGGAGGGAGTGTGGGCATCAGTACCACAAGCATAGAAAGAAAGAGAGTGAGTGTGACCCTCATTAACCCCAGGGCAGTGAGTGAAGGAATGTGGGCCGCAGTACCTCACGGACAGCGAGGGAGGGTGTGTACGCCTCAGTACACCCAGGGCAGGGAGCGAGGGAGTGTGGGGCTCAGTTCCTCCAGGGCATTTAGGGAGTGTGGGCCTCACTACCTCCAGGGAGGGAGGGAGGGAGTGTGGGCCTCAGTACCACAAAGCCAGGGAGGGAGGGAGTGTGGGCCTCAGTACTCACAGGGCAGGGAGGGAGGGAGTGTGGTCCTCAGTACCACCAGGTAGGGAGAGAGAGAGTGTGGGCCTCAGTACTCCATGGAAGGAGGGAAGGGAGTATGGGCCTCAGACCCCCAGGGCAGGGAGGGTGGGAGCGAGTGTGGGCCTCAGTACCACAAGGGAAGTGAGGGATGGAGTGTGGGCCTCAGTTTCTGGAGGGAGGGAGGAAGTGTGAGCCTCAGTGTTCCCTGGGCAGGGAGGGAGGGGATTTGGGCCTCAGTACCTCCAGGAAGGGAGGGAGGGAGTGTGGTCCTCAGTATCCCCACGGCAGGGAGGAAAGGAGTTTGGGCATCATCACCCCAAGTGTGGGGAGGGAGGGATTGTGGGCCTCAGTACACTCAGGGCAGAGAGGGAGGGTGGGTGCTGAGCCTCAGTACTCCTAGGGTAGGGAAGGTGGGAGTGTGGGCCTCAGAACCTCCAGGGCAGAGACGGAGGGAGGGAGTGTGGCATCAATACCCCCAGGCTGAGAGGGATGGAGGGAGTGTGTTCCTCAGTGCCGCAAGGCAAGTGAGGGAGGGAGTGTGCGCCTCAGTACCTCCAGTGCTGGAAGGGAGTGAGTGTGGGCCTCAGTACCACCAAGGCAGGGAGGATGGCAATGAGGTCCTCAGTACCTCCAGTGCTGGAAATGAGGAATTGTGGGCCTCAGTACTTCCATTGCTGGGAGGGAGGGGTTTTGGTCCTCAGTATCCCCACGGCAGGGAGGAAAGGAGTTTGGGCATCATCACCCCAAGTGTGGGGAGGGAGGGATTGTGGGCCTCAGTACACTCAGGGCAGAGAGGGAGGGTGGGTGCTGAGCCTCAGTACTCCTAGGGTAGGGAAGGTGGGAGTGTGGGCCTCAGAACCTCCAGGGCAGAGACGGAGGGAGGGAGTGTGGCATCAATACCCCCAGGCTGAGAGGGATGGAGGGAGTGTGTTCCTCAGTACCGCAAGGCAAGTGAGGGAGGGAGTGTGCGCCTCAGTACCTCCAGTGCTGGAAGGGAGTGAGTGTGGGCCTCAGTACCACCAAGGCAGGGAGGATGGCAATGAGGACCTCAGTACCTCCAGTGCTGGAAATGAGGAATTGTGGGCCTCAGTACTTCCATTGCTGGGAGGGAGGGGTTGTGGTCCTCAGTACCTCGATTGCTGGGAGGGAGGTAGTGGGTTTGGATCTCAGTATCTCCAGGGCAGAGAGGGAGGGAGTGTGCGCATCAGTACATTCAGGGCAGAGAAGGAGGGAGGGAGTGTTGGCCTCAATACACCCAGGCAGAGATGGAGGGAGGGACTGTGGGCCTCAGTACCACAAGCATAGAAAGGAAGGGAATGAGTGTGACCATCATTAAACCCAGGGCAGTGAGTGAGGGAGTGTGGGCCTCATTACCACAAAGCCATGGACTGAGGGAGTGTGGGCCTCAGTACTCACAGGGCAGGGAGGGAGTGAGTGTGGGCCTCAGTACCACCAGGGAGGGAGAGAGGGAGTGTGGGCCTCAGTAACCCATGGAAGGAGGGGAGGGAGAATGGGCCTCAGAACCCCCAGGGCAGGGAGGGTGGGAGCGAGTGTGGGCCTCAGTACCACAAGGGAAGTGAGGGATGGAGTGTGGGCCTCAGTTTCCGGAGGGAGGGAGGGAGTGTGAGCCTCAGTGTTCTCTGGGCAGGGAGGGAGTGGGTTTGGGCCTCAGTACCTCCAGGAAGGGAGGGAGTGAGTGTGGTCCTCAGTATCCCCACGGCAAGGAGGAAGGGAGTTTGGGCATCATTAACCCCAGTGCGGGGAGGGAGGGATTGTGGGCCTCAGTACAGCTAGGGCAGAGAGGGAGGGTGGGTGCTGAGCCTCAGTACTCCCAGGGTAGGGAGGGTGGGATTGTGGGCCTCAGAACCTCCAGGGCAGAGACGGAGGGTGGGAGTGTGACATCAATACCCCCAGGCAGAGAGGGAGGGAGGGAGTATGATCCTCAGTACCGCAAGGCAAGTGAGGGAGGGAGTGTGCGCCTCAGTACCTCCAGTGCTGGAAGGGAGTGCGTGTGGGGCTCAGTACCACCAAGGCAGGGAGGATGTCAGTGAGGGCCTCAGTACCTCCAGTGCTGGAAGGGAGGAGTGTGTGCCTCAGTACTTCCATTGCTGGGAGGGAGGGGGTGAGGTCCTCAGTTCCGCGAGTGCTGGGAGGGAGGTAGTGGGTTTGGGTCTCCGTATCCCCAGGACAAAGAGGGAGGGATTGTTGGCCTCAGTACATCCAGGGCAGAGAAGGAGGGAGGGAGTGTGGGCCTCAATACCCCCAGGCAGAGAGGGAGGGAGGGAGTGTGGGCCTCAGTAACACAAGCACAGAAAGGGAGGGAGTGAGTGTGACCCTCATTAACCCCAGGGCAGTGAGTGAGGGAATGTGGGCCGCAGAACCTCCAGGGAGGGAGGGAGGGAGTGTGCTCCTCAGTACTACAAAGCCAGGGTGGGAGGGAGTGTGGGCCTCAGTACTCACGGGGCAGGGAGTGAGGGAGTGTGGGCCTCAATACCAGCAGGGAGGGAGAGATAGTGTGGGCCTCAGTACCCCATGGAAGGAGGGGAGGGAGTATGGGCCTCAGAACCCCCAGGGCAGGCAGGGTGGGAGCGAGTGTGGGACTCAGTACCACAAACGAAGTGAGGGACGGAGTGTGGGCCTCAGTTTCCGGAGGGAGGGAGGGAGTGTGAGCCTCAGTGTTCCCTGGGCAGGGAGGGAGGGGGTTTGCTACTCAGTACCTCCAGGAAGTTAGGGATGGAGTGTGGGCCGCAGTATCCCCACGGCAGGGAGAAAGCGAGTGTGGGCCTCATTACCCCCAGTGCGGGGAGGGAGGGAGTGTGGGCCTCAATACACCCAGGGCAGAGAAGGATGGAGGGAGTGTGGGCCTCAATACCCCCAGGCAGAGAGGGAGGGAGGGAATGTGGGCCTCAGTACCACAAGCATAGAAAGGGAGGGAGTGAGTGTGACCCTCATTAACCCCAGGGCAGTGAGTGAGGGAATGTGGGTCGCAGTACCTCCAGGGAGGGAGGGAGGGAGTGTGGACCTCAGTACCACAAAGCCAGGGACGGAGGGAGTGTGGGCCTCAGTACTCACAGGGCAGGGAGGGAGTGAGTGTGGGCCTCAGTACCACCAGGGAGGGAGAGAGGGAGTGTGGGCCTCAGTAACCCATGGAAGGAGGGGAGGGAGAATGGGCCTCAGAACCCCCAGGGCAGGGAGGGTGGGAGCGAGTGTGGGCCTCAGTACCACAAGGGAAGTGAGGGATGGAGTGTGGGCCTCAGTTTCCGGAGGGAGGGAGGGAGTGTGAGCCTCAGTGTTCTCTGGGCAGGGAGGGAGTGGGTTTGGGCCTCAGTACCTCCAGGAAGGGAGGGAGGGAGTGTGGTCCTCAGTATCCCCACGGCAAGGAGGAAGGGAGTTTGGGCATCATTAACCCCAGTGCGGGGAGGGAGGGATTGTGGGCCTCAGTACAGCTAGGGCAGAGAGGGAGGGTGGGTGCTGAGCCTCAGTACTCCCAGGGTAGGGAGGGTGGGATTGTGGGCCTCAGAACCTCCAGGGCAGAGACGGAGGGTGGGAGTGTGACATCATTACCCCCAGGCAGAGAGGGAGGGAGGGAGTATGATCCTCAGTACCGCAAGGCAAGTGAGGGAGGGAGTGTGCGCCTCAGTACCTCCAGTGCTGGAAGGGAGTGCGTGTGGGGCTCTGTACCACCAAGGCAGGGAGGATGTCAGTGAGGGCCTCAGTACCTCCAGTGCAGGAAGGGAGGAGTGTGTGCCTCAGTACTTCCATTGCTGGGAGGGAGGGGGTGAGGTCCTCAGTTCCGCGAGTGCTGGGAGGGAGGTAGTGGGTTTGGGTCTCCGTATCCCCAGGACAAAGAGGGAGGGATTGTTGGCCTCAGTACATCCAGGGCAGAGAAGGAGGGAGGGAGTGTGTGCCTCAATACCCCCAGGCAGAGAGGGAGGGAGGGAGTGTGGGCCTCAGTAACACAAGCACAGAAAGGGAGGGAGTGAGTGTGACCCTCATTAACCCCAGGGCAGTCAGTGAGGGAATGTGGGCCGCAGAACCTCCAGGTAGGGAGGGAGGGAGTGTGCTCCTCAGTACTACAAAGCCAGGGTGGGAGGGAGTGTGGGCCTCAGTACTCACGGGGCAGGGAGTGAGGGAGTGTGGGCCTCAATACCAGCAGGGAGGGAGAGATAGTGTGGGCCTCAGTACCCCATGGAAGGAGGGGAGGGAGTATGGGCCTCAGAACCCCCAGGGCAGGCAGGGTGGGAGCATGTGTGGGACTCAGTACCACAAACGAAGTGAGGGACGGAGTGTGGGCCTCAGTTTCCGGAGGGAGGGAGGGAGTGTGAGCCTCAGTGTTCCCTGGGCAGGGAGGGAGGGGGTTTGCTACTCAGTACCTCCAGGAAGTTACGGATGGAGTGTGGGCCGCAGTATCCCCACGGCAGGGAGAAAGCGAGTGTGGGCCTCATTACCCCCAGTGCGGGGAGGGAGGGAGTGTGGGCCTCAATACACCCAGGGCAGAGAAGGATGGAGGGAGTGTGGGCCTCAATACCCCCAGGCAGAGAGGGAGGGAGGGAATGTGGGCCTCAGTACCACAAGCATAGAAAGGGAGGGAGTGAGTGTGACCCTCATTAACCCCAGGGCAGTGAGTGAGGGAATGTGGGCCGCAGTACCTCCAGGGAGGGAGGGAGGGAGTGTGGACCTCAGTACCACAAAGCCAGGGACGGAGGGAGTGTGGGCCTCAGTACTCACAGGGCAGGGAGGGAGTGAGTGTGGGCCTCATTACCACCAGTGAGGGAGAGAGGGAGTGTGGGCCTCAGTACCCCATGGAAGGACGGGAGGGAGTATGGGCCGCAGAACCCCCAGGGCAGCGAGGGTGGGAACGAGTGTGGGACTCAGTACCACAAGGGAAGTGAGGGACGGAGTGTGGGCCTCAGTTTCCGGAGGAAGGGAGGAAGTGTGAGCCTCAGTGTTCCCTGGGCAGGGAGGGAGGGGGTTTGGGCCTCAGTACCTCCAGGAAGGGAGGGAGGGAGTGTGGACCTCAGTATTCCCATTGCAGGGTGGAAGGGAGTTTGGGCCTCATTACCCCCAGTGAGGGGAGGGAGGGAGTGTGTGCCTCAGTACACCCAGGGCAGAGAGGTAGAGTGGGTGCTGAGCCTCAGTACTACCTGGGCAGGGAAGGTGGGAGTGTGGGCCTCAGTATATCCAGGGCAGAGACGGAGGGAGGGAGTGAGGGCATTAATACTCCCAGGCAGAGAAGGAGGGATAGAGTGTGGTCCTCAGTACCGCAAGCCAAGGGAGGGAGGGAGTGTGCTCCTCAGTACTACAAAGCCAGGGTGGGAGGGAGTGTGGGCCTCAGTACTCACGGGGCAGGGAGTGAGGGAGTGTGGGCCTCAATACCAGCAGGGAGGGAGAGAGGGAGTGTGGGCCTCAGTACCCCATGGAAGGAGGGGAGGGAGTATGGGCCTCAGAACTCAGAGGGCAGGCAGGGTGGGAGCGAGTGTGGGCCTCAGTACCACAAACGAAGTGAGGGACGGAGTGTGGGCCTCAGTTTCCGGAGGGAGGGAGGGAGTGTGAGCCTCAGTGTTCCCTGGGCAGGGAGGGAGGGGGTTTGCGACTCAGTACCTCCAGGAAGTTAGGGATGGAGTGTGGGCCGCAGTATCCCCACGGCAGGGAGAAAGCGAGTGTGGGCCTCATTACCCCCAGTGCGGGGAGGGAGGGAGTGTGGGCCTCAATACACCCAGGGCAGAGAAGGATGGAGGGAGTGTGGGCCTCAATACACCCAGGCAGAGAGGGAGGGAGGGAATGTGGGCCTCAGTACCACAAGAATAGAAAGGGAGGGAGTGAGTGTGACCCTCATTAACCCCAGGGCAGTGAGTGAGGGAATGTGGGCCGCAGTACCTCCAGAGAGGGAGGGAGGGAGTTTGGGCCTAAGTACCACAAAGCCAGGGACGGAGGGAGGGTGGGCCTCAGTACTCAAAGGGCAGGGAGGGAGTGAGTGTGGACCTCAGTACCAGCAGGGAGGGAGAGAGGGATTGTGGGCCTCAGTACCCCACGGAAGGAGGGGAGGTAGTATGGGCCGCAGAACCCCCAGGGCAGCGAGGGTGGGAGCGAGTGTGGGCCTCAGTACCGCAAGGGAAGTGAGGGACGGAGTGTGGGCCTCAGTTACCGGAGGGAGGGAGGAAGTGTGAGCCTCAGTGTTCCCTGGGCTGGGAGGGAGGTGGTTTGGACCTCAGTACCTCCAGAAAGGGAGGGAGGTAGTGTGGGCCTCAGTATTCCCACGGCAGGGAGGAAGGGAGTTTGGGCCTCATTACCCCCAGTGAGGGGAGGGAGGGAGTGTGTGCCTCAGTAAATCCAGGGCAGAGAGCGAGGGTGGGTGCTGAGCATCGGTACTCCCTTGGTAGGGAAGGTGGGAGTGTGGGCCTCAGTTCCTGCAGGGCAGAGACGGAGGGAGGGAGTGAGGGCGTCAATACTCCCAGGCAGAGAAGGAGGAAGGTAGTGTGGTCCTCAGTACCGCAAGCCAATGGAGGGAGGGAGTGTGCTCCTCAGTACCTCCAGTGCTGGAAGGGAGTGAGTGTGGGCCTCAGTACCACCAAGGGAGGGAGGATGGCAGTGAGGGCCTCAGTACCTCCAGTGCTGGAAGGGTGGGAGTGTGGGCCTCTGTACTTCCAGCGCTGGGAGGAATGGGGTGTGGTCCTCAGTACCTCGAGTGCTAGTAGGGAGGTAGTGGGTTTGGGTCTCAGTACCCCCAGGGCAGAGAAGGAGGGAGTTTGGGCCTCTGTATCTCCAGGGCAGAGAAGGAGGGAGGGAGTGTGGTCCTCCATACACCCAGGCAGAGAGGGAGGGAGGGAGTGTGGGCGTCAGTACCACAATCATAGAAAGGGAGGGAGTGAGTGTGACTCTCATTAACCCCAGGGCAGTGAGTGAGGGAATGTGGGCCGCAGTACCTTCAGGACAGGGAGGGAGTGGGTGTAGGCCTCAGTACCCCCAGGGCAGGGAGGGAGGGAGTGTGGGCCTCAGTTCCACCAGGGCTTGTAGGGAGTGCTGGCCTCAGTACCTCCAGGGAGGGAGGGAGGGAGTGTGGGCCTCAGTACCACAAAGCCAGAGTGGGAGGGAATGTGGACCTCAGTACCAGCAGGGAGGGAGAGAGAGAGTGTGGGCCTCAGTACTCCATGGAAGGAGGGGAGGGAGTATGGGCCTCAGAACCCCCAGGGCAGGCAGGGTGGGGGCGAGTGTGGGCCTCAGTACCACAAGGGAAGTGAGGGACGGAGTGTGGGACTCAGTTTAATGAGGGAGGGCGTGAGTGTGATCCTCAGTGTTCCCTGGACAGGGAGGGAGGAGGATTGGGCCTCAGTACCTCCAGGAAGGGAGGGATGGAGTGTGGGCCGCAGTATCCCCACGGCAGGGCGGAATGGAGTGTGGGCCTCATTACACCCAGTGCGGGGAGGGAGGGAATGTGGGCCTCAATACACCCAGGGCAAAGAAGGAGGGAGGGAGTGTGGCATCTATAAACCCAGGCATTGAGGGAGGGAGGGAGTATGGGCCTCAGTACCACAAGCATAGAAAGGGAGGGAGTGAGTGTGATCCTCATTAACCCCAGGGCAGTGAGTGAGGGAATGTGGGCCTCAGTACCTCCAGGGAGGGAGGGAGGGAGTGTGGGCCTCAGTACCACAAAGCCTGGGACGGAGGGAGTGTGGGCCACAGTACTCACAGGGCAGGGAGGGAGTGAGTGTTGGCCTCAGATCCACCAGGGAGGGAGACAGGGAGAGTGGGCCTCAGTACCCCATGGAAGGAGGGGAGGGAGTATGGGCCGCAGAACCCCCAGGGCAGCGAGGGTGGGAGCGAGTGTGGTCCTCAGTACCACAAGGGAAATGAGGGATGAAGTTTGGGCCTCAGTTTCCGGAGAGAGGGAGGATGTGTGAGCCTCAGTGTTCCCTGGGCATGGAGGGAGGGGGTTTGGGACTCAGTACCTCCAGGAAGGGAGGGAGGGAGTGTGGGCCTCAGTATTCACACGGCAGGGAGGAAGGGAGTTTGGACCTCATTACCCCCAGTGAGGGGCGGGAGGGAGTGTCTGCCTCAGTACACCCAGGGCAGAGAGGGAGGGTGGGTGCTCAGCCTCAGTACTCCCTGGGTAGGGAAGGTGCGAGTGTGGGCCTCAGTACCTCCAGGGCGGAGACGGAGGGAGGGAGTGAGGGCATCAATACCCGCAGTCAGAGAAGGAGGGAGGCAGTCTGGTCCTCAGTACTGCAACCCAAGGGAGGGAGGGTGTGTGCGCCTCAGTACCTCCAGTGCTGGAAGGGAGTGAGTGTGGGCCTCAGTACCACCAAGGCAGGGAGGATGGCAGTGTGGGCCTCAGTACCTCCAGTGCTGGAAGGGAGGGAGTGTGGGCCTCAGTACTTCCAGTGTTGGGAGGGAGGGGGTGTGGTACTCAGTACCTCGAGTGCTGGGAGGGAGGTGGTGGGTTTGGGTCTCAGTATCCCCAGGGCAGAGAGGGAGGGAGTGAAGGCCTCAGTACCTCCAGGGCAGAGAGGGAGGGAGGGAGTGTGGGCCTCAGTACCACAAGCATAGAAAGGGAGGGAGTGAGTGTGACCCTCATTAAACCCAGGGCAGTGAGAGAGGGAATGTGGGCCGCAGTATTTCCAGGACAGGGAGGGAGTGGTTGTAGGCCTCATTACCCCCAAGGCAGGGAGGGAGGGAGTGTGGGCCTCAGTTCCTCCAGGGCTTGTAGGGAGTGCGGTCCTCAGTACCTCCAGGGAGGGAGAGAGGGAGTGTGGGCCTCAGTACCCCATGGAAGGAGGGGAGGGAGTATGGGCCTAAGAACCCCCAGGGCAGGCAGGGTGGGAGCGAGTGTGGGCGTCAGTACTACAAGGGAAGTGAGGGACGGAGTGTGGGCCTCATTTTCCGGAGGGAGGGAGGGAGTGTGAGCCTCAGTGTTCCCCGGTGCAGGGAGGGAGGGGGTTTGGGCCTCAGTACCTCAAGGATGGGAGGGATGCAGTGTGGGCCGCAGTATCCCCACAGCAGGGAGGAAGGGAGTGTGGGGCTCAGTACCTTCATGGCAGAGAGGATGGCAGTGAGGGCCTCAGCACCTCCAGTGCTGGAAGGGAGGGTGTTTTGACCTCAGTACTTACAGTGCTGTGAGGGAGGGGGTGTGGGCCTCATTTTCTCCAGGGCAGAGAGGAAGGGAGAGAGTGTGGGCCTCAGTACCACAAGCATAGGAAGGGAGGGAGTGTGGGCCTCAGTACCTCCAGCGCAGTTAGGGAGTGTGGGCCTCAGTACCACAAAGCCAGGGAGGGAGGGGATGTGGGCCTCAGTACCCCCAGGGTAGGGAGGTAGTAGGTGTGGGCCTAAGTATCTCCAGGGCAGAAACGGATGGGGTGTGGTCCTCAGTACCCCCATGACAGGGAATGAGGTGTGTGGTCCTCAGTACCCCAAGGGCGAGGAGGGAGGGAGGCAGATAGTGTGGACCTCATTAACACCAGGGCAGGGAGGGATCGAGTGTGGGCGTCAGGACACCCACGGCACTGAGGTAGGGAGTGTGGGCCTCAGTACTCCCTGGGCAGGGAAGGAGGGAGTGACAGCGGGCCTCAGTACCCAAGGGTATCGAGGAGGAGAGTGGGCCTCAGTACCCGCAGGGTAAGGAGGGAGGGAGTTTACACCTCAGAACCCTCAGGGCAGCGCAGGATGGAGTGTGGACCTCAGTACCTCCAGGGCAGGGAGGGAGGGTGTGTATGCCTCAGTAACCTCAGGGCAGGGTGGGAGAGAGTGTGAGCCTCAGTACCCGCAGGGTAAGAAGAGAGGGAGTGTGGGCCTCAATACCCGCAGATAGGAATGGAGTTTGGTCCTCAAGACCTTGAAGACAGTGATGGAGGGAGAGCGTGTGGGCCTTATTAGCCCCAGGGCAGGGACGGAGTGAATATGGGCTAAAATACCTCCCGGGCAGGGAGGGTGTGTGAACCTCAGTAGCCCCAGGGCATGGAGGGAGTGAGGAAGTGTGAGCCTCAGTACCCCCAGGGCATGGAGGGGGAATGTGGGCCTCAACCCACAGGGCAGGGAGGGAGTTTGTGCCTCAGTGCCCACAGGGAGGGAGAGAGTGAGTGTGGCCCACAGTACCCCCAGGGCAGGAAGGGAAGGAGATTGGGCCTCAGTACCTCAATGGCAGGCAAGGAGGGAGTATGGGCCTCAGGACCTCAAGGGCAGGAAATGAGGAAGTGTGGGCCTCAGTACCCCAAGGGCAGGGTGGGTGGGTGTGCGGGCCTTAGTACCACCAGGGCAGGGTGTGAGAGAGTGAGACTGGGCCTCAAGAACCCCAGGGCAGGGAGGAAGGGAGTGTGGGCCTCAGTACCTCCAAGGAGAGAGGGAGGGAGTCTGGGCCTCAATACCCCAAGGGCAGGTAGTGAAGGTGTGTGGGCCTCAGTACCCGCAGGGCAGGCAGGCAGCGAGCATGGGCCTCAGGACCTCCAGGGCAGGGAGGGATGGAGTGTGGGCCTCCGTATCTCCAGGATAGGTAGGGACCGTGGGCCACAGTACCCCAAGGACAATGAGGGAGGTAATTTGTGCCTCAGTACCTTCAAGGAGGGAGCGAGAGAGTTTGGGCCTCCGTACTCCGAGGGCAGGGAGGGAGGGAGTGTGGGCCTCAGTACCCCAGGGCAAGGGGGGAGGGTGTATCGGCCTCAGGTCCCCCAGGGCAAGGAGGGAGGGAGTGTGGGCCTCAGCACCCGCAGGGCAGGGAAGTATGGAGTGTGGACCTTAGTACCCCGAGGGCAGGGAGGGAGTTTGGGCCTCAGTACTTCCAGGGCAGGGAAGGAGGGAATTTGGGCCTCAGTACCTCCAGGGCAGAGAAGCAGGGAGGGAGTGTGGTCCTCCATACACCCAGGCAGAGATGGAGGGAGGGACTGTGGGCCTCAGTACCACAAGCATAGAAAGGAAGGGAATGAGTGTGACCATCATTAACCCCAGGGCAGTGAGTGAGGGAGTGTGGGAACATGACCACAAAGCCATGGACGGAGGGAGTGTGGGCCTCAGTACTCACAGGGCAGGGAGGGAGTGAGTGAGGGCCTCAGTACCACCAGGGAGGGAGAGAGGGAGTGTGGGCCTCAGTAACCCATGGAAGGAGGGGAGGGAGAATGGGCCTCAGAACCCCCAGGTCAGGGAGGGTGGGAGCGAGTGTGGGCCTCAGTACCACAAGGGAAGTGAGGGATGGAGTGTGGGCCTCAGTTTCCGGAGGGAGGGAGGGAGTGTGAGCCTCAGTGTTCTCTGGGCAGGGAGGGAGTGGGTTTGGGCCTCAGTACCTCCAGGAAGGGAGGGAGGGAGTGTGGTCCTCAGTATCCCCATGGCAAGGAGGAAGGGAGTTTGGGCATCATTAACCCCAGTGCGGGGAGGGAGGGATTGTGGGCCTCAGTACAGCCAGGGCAGAGAGGCAGGGTGGGTGCTGAGCCTCAGTACTCCCAGGGTAGGGAGGGTGGGATTGTGGGCCTCAGAACCTCCAGGGCAGAGACGGAGGGTGGGAGTGTGACATCAATACCCCCAGGCAGAGAGGGAGGGAGGGAGTATGATCCTCAGTACCGCAAGGCAAGTGAGGGAGGGAGTGTGCGCCTCAGTACCTTTAGTGCTGGAAGGGAGTGCGTGTGGGGCTCAGTACCACCAAGGCAGGGAGGGTGTCAGTTAGGGCCTCAGTACCTCCATTGCTGGAAGTGAGGGAGTGTGGGCCTCAGTACTTCCATTGCTGGGAGGGAGGGGTTGTGGACCTCAGTACCTCAAGTGCTGGGAGGGAGGTAGTGGGTTTGATTCTCAGTATCCCCAGGGCAGAGAGGGAGGGAGTGTGGGCCTCAGTACATCCAGGGCAGAGAAGGAGGGAGGGAGTGTTGGCCTCAATACCCCCAGGCAGAGAGGGAGGGAGGGAGTGTGGACCTCAGTACCACAAGCATAGAAAGGAAGGGAGTGAGTGTGACCATCATTAACCCCAGGGCAGTGAGTGAGGGAATGTGGGCCGCAGTACCTCCAGGGAGGGAGGGAGGGAGTGTGGGCCTCAGTACCACAAAGCCATGGACGGAGGGAGTGTGGGCCTCAGTACTCACAGGGCAGGGAGGGAGTGAGTGTGGGCCTCAGTACCACCAAGGAGGTAGAGAGGGAGTGTGGGCCTCAGTACCCCATGGAAGGAGGGGAGGGAGTATGGGCCGCAGAACACCCAGGGCAGCGAGGCTGGGAGCGAGTGTGGGCCTCAGTACCACAAGGGAAGTGAGGGACGGAGTGTGAGCCTCAGTTTCCGGAGGGAGGGAGGAAGTGTGAGCCTCAGTGTTCCCTGGGCAGGGAGGGAGGTGGTTTGGGCTTCAGTACCTCCAGGAAGGGAGGGAGGGAGTGTGGACCTCAGTATTCCCACGGCAGGGAGGAAGGGAGTTTGGGCCTCATTACCCCCAGTGAGGGGAGGGAGGGAGTGTGTGCCTCAGTACACCCAGGGCAGAGAGGGAGGGTGGGTGCTGAGCCTCAGTACGCCCTGGGCAGTGAAGGTGGGAGTGTGGGCCTCAGTACATCCAGGGCAGAGACGGAGGGAGGGAGTGAGGGCATCAATACCCCCAGGCAGAGAAGGAGGGAGGGAATATGGTACTCAGTACAGCAAGCCAAGGGAGGGAGGGAGTGTGCGCCTCAGTACCTCCAGTGCTGGAAGGGAGTGAGTGTGGGCCTCAGTACCACCAAGGCAGGGAGGATGGCAGTGAGGGCCTCAGTACCTCCAGTGCTGGAAGGGAGTGAGTGTGGGCCTCAGTACTTCCAGTGTAGGGAGGGACGGGGTGTGGTCCTCAGTACCTCGAGTGCTGGGAGGGAGGTAGTGGGTTTGGGTCTCAGTACGCCCAGGGCAGAGAATGGGGGAGTGTGGGCCTCAGTACCTCCAGGGCAGAGAAGTAGGGAGGGAGTGTGGGCCTCAATACCCCCAGGCAAAGAGGGAGGGAGGGAGTATGGGCCTCAGTACCACAAGCATAGAAAGAGAGAGAGTGAGTGTGACCCTCATTAACCCCAGTGCAGTGAGTGAGGGAATGTGGGCCGCAGTACCTCCAGGGCAGGGAAGGAGGGAGTGTGGGACTCAGTTCCTCCAGGGCTTGTAGAAAGTGCGGGCCTCAGTACCTCCACGGAGGGAGGGAGGGAGTGTGGGCCTCAGTACCACAAAGCCAGGGCGGGAGGGAGTGTGGGCCTCAGTGCTCCCATGGTAGGGATGGTGGGAGGGTGGGCCTCAGAATCTCCAGGGCAGAGACAGAGGGAGGGAGTGTGGCACCAATACCCCCAGGCAGAGAGGGAGGGAGGGAGTGTGGGCATCAGTACCACAAGCATAGAAAGAAAGAGAGTGAGTGTGACCCTCATTAACCCCAGGGCAGTGAGTGAAGGAATGTGGGCCGCAGTACCTCACGGACAGCGAGGGAGGGTGTGTACGCCTCAGTACACCCAGGGCAGGGAGCGAGGGAGTGTGGGGCTCAGTTCCTCCAGGGCATTTAGGGAGTGTGGGCCTCACTACCTCCAGGGAGGGAGGGAGGGAGTGTGGGCCTCAGTACCACAAAGCCAGGGAGGGAGGGAGTGTGGGCCTCAGTACTCACAGGGCAGGGAGGGAGGGAGTGTGGTCCTCAGTACCACCAGGTAGGGAGAGAGAGAGTGTGGGCCTCAGTACTCCATGGAAGGAGGGAAGGGAGTATGGGCCTCAGACCCCCAGGGCAGGGAGGGTGGGAGCGAGTGTGGGCCTCAGTACCACAAGGGAAGTGAGGGATGGAGTGTGGGCCTCAGTTTCTGGAGGGAGGGAGGAAGTGTGAGCCTCAGTGTTCCCTGGGCAGGGAGGGAGGGGATTTGGGCCTCAGTACCTCCAGGAAGGGAGGGAGGGAGTGTGGTCCTCAGTATCCCCACGGCAGGGAGGAAAGGAGTTTGGGCATCATCACCCCAAGTGTGGGGAGGGAGGGATTGTGGGCCTCAGTACACTCAGGGCAGAGAGGGAGGGTGGGTGCTGAGCCTCAGTACTCCTAGGGTAGGGAAGGTGGGAGTGTGGGCCTCAGAACCTCCAGGGCAGAGACGGAGGGAGGGAGTGTGGCATCAATACCCCCAGGCTGAGAGGGATGGAGGGAGTGTGTTCCTCATGGCCGCAAGGCAAGTGAGGGAGGGAGTGTGCGCCTCAGTACCTCCAGTGCTGGAAGGGAGTGAGTGTGGGCCTCAGTACCACCAAGGCAGGGAGGATGGCAATGAGGTCCTCAGTAGCTCCAGTGCTGGAAATGAGGAATTGTGGGCCTCAGTACTTCCATTGCTGGGAGGGAGGGGTTGTGGTCCTCAGTATCCCCACGGCAGGGAGGAAAGGAGTTTGGGCATCATCACCCCAAGTGTGGGGAGGGAGGGATTGTGGGCCTCAGTACACTCAGGGCAGAGAGGGAGGGTGGGTGCTGAGCCTCAGTACTCCTAGGGTAGGGAAGGTGGGAGTGTGGGCCTCAGAACCTCCAGGGCAGAGACGGAGGGTGGGAGTGTGGCATCAATACCCCCAGGCTGAGAGGGATGGAGGGAGTGTGTTCCTCAGTACCGCAAGGCAAGTGAGGGAGGGAGTGTGCGCCTCAGTACCTCCAGTGCTGGAAGGGAGTGAGTGTGGGCCTCAGTACCACCAAGGCAGGGAGGATGGCAATGAGGTCCTCAGTACCTCCAGTGCTGGAAATGAGGAATTGTGGGCCTCAGTACTTCCATTGCTGGGAGGGAGGGGTTGTGGTCCTCAGTACCTCGATTGCTGGGAGGGAGGTAGTGGGTTTGGATCTCAGTATCCCCAGGGCAGAGAGGGAGGGAGTGTGCGCATCAGTACATTCAGGGCAGAGAAGGAGGGAGGGAGTGTTGGCCTCAATACACCCAGGCAGAGATGGAGGGAGGGACTGTGGGCCTCAGTACCACAAGCATAGAAAGGAAGGGAATGAGTGTGACCATCATTAAACCCAGGGCAGTGAGTGAGGGAGTGTGGGCCTCATTACCACAAAGCCATGGACTGAGGGAGTGTGGGCCTCAGTACTCACAGGGCAGGGAGGGAGTGAGTGTGGGCCTCAGTACCACCAGGGAGGGAGAGAGGGAGTGTGGGCCTCAGTAACCCATGGAAGGAGGGGAGGGAGAATGGGCCTCAGAACCCCCAGGGCAGGGAGGGTGGGAGCGAGTGTGGGCCTCAGTACCACAAGGGAAGTGAGGGATGGAGTGTGGGCCTCAGTTTCCGGAGGGAGGGAGGGAGTGTGAGCCTCAGTGTTCTCTGGGCAGGGAGGGAGTGGGTTTGGGCCTCAGTACCTCCAGGAAGGGAGGGAGTGAGTGTGGTCCTCAGTATCCCCACGGCAAGGAGGAAGGGAGTTTGGGCATCATTAACCCCAGTGCGGGGAGGGAGGGATTGTGGGCCTCAGTACAGCTAGGGCAGAGAGGGAGGGTGGGTGCTGAGCCTCAGTACTCCCAGGGTAGGGAGGGTGGGATTGTGGGCCTCAGAACCTCCAGGGCAGAGACGGAGGGTGGGAGTGTGACATCAATACCCCCAGGCAGAGAGGGAGGGAGGGAGTATGATCCTCAGTACCGCAAGGCAAGTGAGGGAGGGAGTGTGCGCCTCAGTACCTCCAGTGCTGGAAGGGAGTGCGTGTGGGGCTCAGTACCACCAAGGCAGGGAGGATGTCAGTGAGGGCCTCAGTACCTCCAGTGCTGGAAGGGAGGAGTGTGTGCCTCAGTACTTCCATTGCTGGGAGGGAGGGGGTGAGGTCCTCAGTTCCGCGAGTGCTGGGAGGGAGGTAGTGGGTTTGGGTCTCCGTATCCCCAGGACAAAGAGGGAGGGATTGTTGGCCTCAGTACATCCAGGGCAGAGAAGGAGGGAGGGAGTGTGGGCCTCAATACCCCCAGGCAGAGAGGGAGGGAGGGAGTGTGGGCCTCAGTAACACAAGCACAGAAAGGGAGGGAGTGAGTGTGACCCTCATTAACCCCAGGGCAGTGAGTGAGGGAATGTGGGCCGCAGAACCTCCAGGGAGGGAGGGAGGGAGTGTGCTCCTCAGTACTACAAAGCCAGGGTGGGAGGGAGTGTGGGCCTCAGTACTCACGGGGCAGGGAGTGAGGGAGTGTGGGCCTCAATACCAGCAGGGAGGGAGAGATAGTGTGGGCCTCAGTACCCCATGGAAGGAGGGGAGGGAGTATGGGCCTCAGAACCCCCAGGGCAGGCAGGGTGGGAGCGAGTGTGGGACTCAGTACCACAAACGAAGTGAGGGACGGAGTGTGGGCCTCAGTTTCCGGAGGGAGGGAGGGAGTGTGAGCCTCAGTGTTCCCTGGGCAGGGAGGGAGGGGGTTTGCTACTCAGTACCTCCAGGAAGTTAGGGATGGAGTGTGGGCCGCAGTATCCCCACGGCAGGGAGAAAGCGAGTGTGGGCCTCATTACCCCCAGTGCGGGGAGGGAGGGAGTGTGGGCCTCAATACACCCAGGGCAGAGAAGGATGGAGGGAGTGTGGGCCTCAATACCCCCAGGCAGAGAGGGAGGGAGGGAATGTGGGCCTCAGTACCACAAGCATAGAAAGGGAGGGAGTGAGTGTGACCCTCATTAACCCCAGGGCAGTGAGTGAGGGAATGTGGGTCGCAGTACCTCCAGGGAGGGAGGGAGGGAGTGTGGACCTCAGTACCACAAAGCCAGGGACGGAGGGAGTGTGGGCCTCAGTACTCACAGGGCAGGGAGGGAGTGAGTGTGGGCCTCAGTACCACCAGGGAGGGAGAGAGGGAGTGTGGGCCTCAGTAACCCATGGAAGGAGGGGAGGGAGAATGGGCCTCAGAACCCCCAGGGCAGGGAGGGTGGGAGCGAGTGTGGGCCTCAGTACCACAAGGGAAGTGAGGGATGGAGTGTGGGCCTCAGTTTCCGGAGGGAGGGAGGGAGTGTGAGCCTCAGTGTTCTCTGGGCAGGGAGGGAGTGGGTTTGGGCCTCAGTACCTCCAGGAAGGGAGGGAGGGAGTGTGGTCCTCAGTATCCCCACGGCAAGGAGGAAGGGAGTTTGGGCATCATTAACCCCAGTGCGGGGAGGGAGGGATTGTGGGCCTCAGTACAGCTAGGGCAGAGAGGGAGGGTGGGTGCTGAGCCTCAGTACTCCCAGGGTAGGGAGGGTGGGATTGTGGGCCTCAGAACCTCCAGGGCAGAGACGGAGGGTGGGAGTGTGACATCATTACCCCCAGGCAGAGAGGGAGGGAGGGAGTATGATCCTCAGTACCGCAAGGCAAGTGAGGGAGGGAGTGTGCGCCTCAGTACCTCCAGTGCTGGAAGGGAGTGCGTGTGGGGCTCAGTACCACCAAGGCAGGGAGGATGTCAGTGAGGGCCTCAGTACCTCCAGTGCTGGAAGGGAGGAGTGTGTGCCTCAGTACTTCCATTGCTGGGAGGGAGGGGGTGAGGTCCTCAGTTCCGCGAGTGCTGGGAGGGAGGTAGTGGGTTTGGGTCTCCGTATCCCCAGGACAAAGAGGGAGGGATTGTTGGCCTCAGTACATCCAGGGCAGAGAAGGAGGGAGGGAGTGTGGGCCTCAATACCCCCAGGCAGAGAGGGAGGGAGGGAGTGTGGGCCTCAGTAACACAAGCACAGAAAGGGAGGGAGTGAGTGTGACCCTCATTAACCCCAGGGCAGTGAGTGAGGGAATGTGGGCCGCAGAACCTCCAGGTAGGGAGGGAGGGAGTGTGCTCCTCAGTACTACAAAGCCAGGGTGGGAGGGAGTGTGGGCCTCAGTACTGACGGGGCAGGGAGTGAGGGAGTGTGGGCCTCAATACCAGCAGGGAGGGAGAGATAGTGTGGGCCTCAGTACCCCATGGAAGGAGGGGAGGGAGTATGGGCCTCAGAACCCCCAGGGCAGGCAGGGTGGGAGCATGTGTGGGACTCAGTACCACAAACGAAGTGAGGGACGGAGTGTGGGCCTCAGTTTCCGGAGGGAGGGAGGGAGTGTGAGCCTCAGTGTTCCCTGGGCAGGGAGGGAGGGGGTTTGCTACTCAGTACCTCCAGGAAGTTACGGATGGAGTGTGGGCCGCAGTATCCCCACGGCAGGGAGAAAGCGAGTGTGGGCCTCATTACCCCCAGTGCGGGGAGGGAGGGAGTGTGGGCCTCAATACACCCAGGGCAGAGAAGGATGGAGGGAGTGTGGGCCTCAATACCCCCAGGCAGAGAGGGAGGGAGGGAATGTGGGCCTCAGTACCACAAGCATAGAAAGGGAGGGAGTGAGTGTGACCCTCATTAACCCCAGGGCAGTGAGTGAGGGAATGTGGGCCGCAGTACCTCCAGGGAGGGAGGGAGGGAGTGTGGACCTCAGTACCACAAAGCCAGGGACGGAGGGAGTGTGGGCCTCAGTACTCACAGGGCAGGGAGGGAGTGAGTGTGGGCCTCATTACCACCAGTGAGGGAGAGAGGGAGTGTGGGCCTCAGTACCCCATGGAAGGACGGGAGGGAGTATGGGCCGCAGAACCCCCAGGGCAGCGAGGGTGGGAACGAGTGTGGGACTCAGTACCACAAGGGAAGTGAGGGACGGAGTGTGGGCCTCAGTTTCCGGAGGAAGGGAGGAAGTGTGAGCCTCAGTGTTCCCTGGGCAGGGAGGGAGGGGGTTTGGGCCTCAGTACCTCCAGGAAGGGAGGGAGGGAGTGTGGACCTCAGTATTCCCATTGCAGGGTGGAAGGGAGTTTGGGCCTCATTACCCCCAGTGAGGGGAGGGAGGGAGTGTGTGCCTCAGTACACCCAGGGCAGAGAGGTAGAGTGGGTGCTGAGCCTCAGTACTACCTGGGCAGGGAAGGTGGGAGTGTGGGCCTCAGTATATCCAGGGCAGAGACGGAGGGAGGGAGTGAGGGCATTAATACTCCCAGGCAGAGAAGGAGGGATAGAGTGTGGTCCTCAGTACCGCAAGCCAAGGGAGGGAGGGAGTGTGCTCCTCAGTACTACAAAGCCAGGGTGGGAGGGAGTGTGGGCCTCAGTACTCACGGGGCAGGGAGTGAGGGAGTGTGGGCCTCAATACCAGCAGGGAGGGAGAGAGGGAGTGTGGGCCTCAGTACCCCATGGAAGGAGGGGAGGGAGTATGGGCCTCAGAACTCAGAGGGCAGGCAGGGTGGGAGCGAGTGTGGGCCTCAGTACCACAAACGAAGTGAGGGACGGAGTGTGGGCCTCAGTTTCCGGAGGGAGGGAGGGAGTGTGAGCCTCAGTGTTCCCTGGGCAGGGAGGGAGGGGGTTTGCGACTCAGTACCTCCAGGAAGTTAGGGATGGAGTGTGGGCCGCAGTATCCCCACGGCAGGGAGAAAGCGAGTGTGGGCCTCATTACCCCCAGTGCGGGGAGGGAGGGAGTGTGGGCCTCAATACACCCAGGGCAGAGAAGGATGGAGGGAGTGTGGGCCTCAATACACCCAGGCAGAGAGGGAGGGAGGGAATGTGGGCCTCAGTACCACAAGAATAGAAAGGGAGGGAGTGAGTGTGACCCTCATTAACCCCAGGGCAGTGAGTGAGGGAATGTGGGCCGCAGTACCTCCAGAGAGGGAGGGAGGGAGTTTGGGCCTAAGTACCACAAAGCCAGGGACGGAGGGAGGGTGGGCCTCAGTACTCAAAGGGCAGGGAGGGAGTGAGTGTGGACCTCAGTACCAGCAGGGAGGGAGAGAGGGATTGTGGGCCTCAGTACCCCACGGAAGGAGGGGAGGTAGTATGGGCCGCAGAACCCCCAGGGCAGCGAGGGTGGGAGCGAGTGTGGGCCTCAGTACCGCAAGGGAAGTGAGGGACGGAGTGTGGGCCTCAGTTACCGGAGGGAGGGAGGAAGTGTGAGCCTCAGTGTTCCCTGGGCTGGGAGGGAGGTGGTTTGGACCTCAGTACCTCCAGAAAGGGAGGGAGGTAGTGTGGGCCTCAGTATTCCCACGGCAGGGAGGAAGGGAGTTTGGGCCTCATTACCCCCAGTGAGGGGAGGGAGGGAGTGTGTGCCTCAGTAAATCCAGGGCAGAGAGCGAGGGTGGGTGCTGAGCATCGGTACTCCCTTGGTAGGGAAGGTGGGAGTGTGGGCCTCAGTTCCTGCAGGGCAGAGACGGAGGGAGGGAGTGAGGGCGTCAATACTCCCAGGCAGAGAAGGAGGAAGGTAGTGTGGTCCTCAGTACCGCAAGCCAATGGAGGGAGGGAGTGTGCTCCTCAGTACCTCCAGTGCTGGAAGGGAGTGAGTGTGGGCCTCAGTACCACCAAGGGAGGGAGGATGGCAGTGAGGGCCTCAGTACCTCCAGTGCTGGAAGGGTGGGAGTGTGGGCCTCTGTACTTCCAGCGCTGGGAGGAATGGGGTGTGGTCCTCAGTACCTCGAGTGCTAGTAGGGAGGTAGTGGGTTTGGGTCTCAGTACCCCCAGGGCAGAGAAGGAGGGAGTTTGGGCCTCTGTATCTCCAGGGCAGAGAAGGAGGGAGGGAGTGTGGTCCTCCATACACCCAGGCAGAGAGGGAGGGAGGGAGTGTGGGCGTCAGTACCACAATCATAGAAAGGGAGGGAGTGAGTGTGACTCTCATTAACCCCAGGGCAGTGAGTGAGGGAATGTGGGCCGCAGTACCTTCAGGACAGGGAGGGAGTGGGTGTAGGCCTCAGTACCCCCAGGGCAGGGAGGGAGGGAGTGTGGGCCTCAGTTCCACCAGGGCTTGTAGGGAGTGCTGGCCTCAGTACCTCCAGGGAGGGAGGGAGGGAGTGTGGGCCTCAGTACCACAAAGCCAGAGTGGGAGGGAATGTGGACCTCAGTACCAGCAGGGAGGGAGAGAGAGAGTGTGGGCCTCAGTACTCCATGGAAGGAGGGGAGGGAGTATGGGCCTCAGAACCCCCAGGGCAGGCAGGGTGGGGGCGAGTGTGGGCCTCAGTACCACAAGGGAAGTGAGGGACGGAGTGTGGGACTCAGTTTAATGAGGGAGGGCGTGAGTGTGATCCTCAGTGTTCCCTGGACAGGGAGGGAGGAGGATTGGGCCTCAGTACCTCCAGGAAGGGAGGGATGGAGTGTGGGCCGCAGTATCCCCACGGCAGGGCGGAATGGAGTGTGGGCCTCATTACACCCAGTGCGGGGAGGGAGGGAATGTGGGCCTCAATACACCCAGGGCAAAGAAGGAGGGAGGGAGTGTGGCATCTATAAACCCAGGCATTGAGGGAGGGAGGGAGTATGGGCCTCAGTACCACAAGCATAGAAAGGGAGGGAGTGAGTGTGATCCTCATTAACCCCAGGGCAGTGAGTGAGGGAATGTGGGCCTCAGTACCTCCAGGGAGGGAGGGAGGGAGTGTGGGCCTCAGTACCACAAAGCCTGGGACGGAGGGAGTGTGGGCCACAGTACTCACAGGGCAGGGAGGGAGTGAGTGTTGGCCTCAGTACCACCAGGGAGGGAGACAGGGAGAGTGGGCCTCAGTACCCCATGGAAGGAGGGGAGGGAGTATGGGCCGCAGAACCCCCAGGGCAGCGAGGGTGGGAGCGAGTGTGGTCCTCAGTACCACAAGGGAAATGAGGGATGAAGTTTGGGCCTCAGTTTCCGGAGAGAGGGAGGATGTGTGAGCCTCAGTGTTCCCTGGGCATGGAGGGAGGGGGTTTGGGACTCAGTACCTCCAGGAAGGGAGGGAGGGAGTGTGGGCCTCAGTATTCACACGGCAGGGAGGAAGGGAGTTTGGACCTCATTACCCCCAGTGAGGGGCGGGAGGGAGTGTCTGCCTCAGTACACCCAGGGCAGAGAGGGAGGGTGGGTGCTCAGCCTCAGTACTCCCTGGGTAGGGAAGGTGCGAGTGTGGGCCTCAGTACCTCCAGGGCGGAGACGGAGGGAGGGAGTGAGGGCATCAATACCCGCAGTCAGAGAAGGAGGGAGGCAGTCTGGTCCTCAGTACTGCAACCCAAGGGAGGGAGGGTGTGTGCGCCTCAGTACCTCCAGTGCTGGAAGGGAGTGAGTGTGGGCCTCAGTACCACCAAGGCAGGGAGGATGGCAGTGTGGGCCTCAGTACCTCCAGTGCTGGAAGGGAGGGAGTGTGGGCCTCAGTACTTCCAGTGTTGGGAGGGAGGGGGTGTGGTACTCAGTACCTCGAGTGCTGGGAGGGAGGTGGTGGGTTTGGGTCTCAGTATCCCCAGGGCAGAGAGGGAGGGAGTGAAGGCCTCAGTACCTCCAGGGCAGAGAGGGAGGGAGGGAGTGTGGGCCTCAGTACCACAAGCATAGAAAGGGAGGGAGTGAGTGTGACCCTCATTAAACCCAGGGCAGTGAGAGAGGGAATGTGGGCCGCAGTATTTCCAGGACAGGGAGGGAGTGGTTGTAGGCCTCATTACCCCCAAGGCAGGGAGGGAGGGAGTGTGGGCCTCAGTTCCTCCAGGGCTTGTAGGGAGTGCGGTCCTCAGTACCTCCAGGGAGGGAGAGAGGGAGTGTGGGCCTCAGTACCCCATGGAAGGAGGGGAGGGAGTATGGGCCTAAGAACCCCCAGGGCAGGCAGGGTGGGAGCGAGTGTGGGCGTCAGTACTACAAGGGAAGTGAGGGACGGAGTGTGGGCCTCATTTTCCGGAGGGAGGGAGGGAGTGTGAGCCTCAGTGTTCCCCGGTGCAGGGAGGGAGGGGGTTTGGGCCTCAGTACCTCCAGGATGGGAGGGATGCAGTGTGGGCCGCAGTATCCCCACAGCAGGGAGGAAGGGAGTGTGGGGCTCAGTACCTTCATGGCAGAGAGGATGGCAGTGAGGGCCTCAGCACCTCCAGTGCTGGAAGGGAGGGTGTTTTGACCTCAGTACTTACAGTGCTGTGAGGGAGGGGGTGTGGGCCTCATTTTCTCCAGGGCAGAGAGGAAGGGAGAGAGTGTGGGCCTCAGTACCACAAGCATAGGAAGGGAGGGAGTGTGGGCCTCAGTACCTCCAGCGCAGTTAGGGAGTGTGGGCCTCAGTACCACAAAGCCAGGGAGGGAGGGGATGTGGGCCTCAGTACCCCCAGGGTAGGGAGGTAGTAGGTGTGGGCCTAAGTATCTCCAGGGCAGAAACGGATGGGGTGTGGTCCTCAGTACCCCCATGACAGGGAATGAGGTGTGTGGTCCTCAGTACCCCAAGGGCGAGGAGGGAGGGAGGCAGATAGTGTGGACCTCATTAACACCAGGGCAGGGAGGGATCGAGTGTGGGCGTCAGGACACCCACGGCACTGAGGTAGGGAGTGTGGGCCTCAGTACTCCCTGGGCAGGGAAGGAGGGAGTGACAGCGGGCCTCAGTACCCAAGGGTATCGAGGAGGAGAGTGGGCCTCAGTACCCGCAGGGTAAGGAGGGAGGGAGTTTACACCTCAGAACCCTCAGGGCAGCGCAGGATGGAGTGTGGACCTCAGTACCTCCAGGGCAGGGAGGGAGGGTGTGTATGCCTCAGTAACCTCAGGGCAGGGTGGGAGAGAGTGTGAGCCTCAGTACCCGCAGGGTAAGAAGAGAGGGAGTGTGGGCCTCAATACCCGCAGATAGGAATGGAGTTTGGTCCTCAGGACCTTGAAGACAGTGATGGAGGGAGAGCGTGTGGGCCTTATTAGCCCCAGGGCAGGGACGGAGTGAATATGGGCTAAAATACCTCCCGGGCAGGGAGGGTGTGTGAACCTCAGTAGCCCCAGGGCATGGAGGGAGTGAGGAAGTGTGAGCCTCAGTACCCCCAGGGCATGGAGGGGGAATGTGGGCCTCAACCCACAGGGCAGGGAGGGAGTTTGTGCCTCAGTGCCCACAGGGAGGGAGAGAGTGAGTGTGGCCCACAGTACCCCCAGGGCAGGAAGGGAAGGAGATTGGGCCTCAGTACCTCAATGGCAGGCAAGGAGGGAGTATGGGCCTCAGGACCTCAAGGGCAGGAAATGAGGAAGTGTGGGCCTCAGTACCCCAAGGGCAGGGTGGGTGGGTGTGCGGGCCTTAGTACCACCAGGGCAGGGTGTGAGAGAGTGAGACTGGGCCTCAAGAACCCCAGGGCAGGGAGGAAGGGAGTGTGGGCCTCAGTACCTCCAAGGAGAGAGGGAGGGAGTCTGGGCCTCAATACCCCAAGGGCAGGTAGTGAAGGTGTGTGGGCCTCAGTACCCGCAGGGCAGGCAGGCAGCGAGCATGGGCCTCAGGACCTCCAGGGCAGGGAGGGATGGAGTGTGGGCCTCCGTATCTCCAGGATAGGTAGGGACCGTGGGCCACAGTACCCCAAGGACAATGAGGGAGGTAATTTGTGCCTCAGTACCTTCAAGGAGGGAGCGAGAGAGTATGGGCCTCCGTACTCCGAGGGCAGGGAGGGAGGGAGTGTGGGCCTCAGTACCCCAGGGCAAGGGGGGAGGGTGTATCGGCCTCAGGTCCCCCAGGGCAAGGAGGGAGGGAGTGTGGGCCTCAGCACCCGCAGGGCAGGGAAGTATGGAGTGTGGACCTTAGTACCCCGAGGGCAGGGAGGGAGTTTGGGCCTCAGTACTTCCAGGGCAGGGAAGGAGGGAATTTGGGCCTCAGTACCTCCAGGGCAGAGAAGCAGGGAGGGAGTGTGGTCCTCCATACACCCAGGCAGAGATGGAGGGAGGGACTGTGGGCCTCAGTACCACAAGCATAGAAAGGAAGGGAATGAGTGTGACCATCATTAACCCCAGGGCAGTGAGTGAGGGAGTGTGGGAACATGACCACAAAGCCATGGACGGAGGGAGTGTGGGCCTCAGTACTCACAGGGCAGGGAGGGAGTGAGTGAGGGCCTCAGTACCACCAGGGAGGGAGAGAGGGAGTGTGGGCCTCAGTAACCCATGGAAGGAGGGGAGGGAGAATGGGCCTCAGAACCCCCAGGTCAGGGAGGGTGGGAGCGAGTGTGGGCCTCAGTACCACAAGGGAAGTGAGGGATGGAGTGTGGGCCTCAGTTTCCGGAGGGAGGGAGGGAGTGTGAGCCTCAGTGTTCTCTGGGCAGGGAGGGAGTGGGTTTGGGCCTCAGTACCTCCAGGAAGGGAGGGAGGGAGTGTGGTCCTCAGTATCCCCATGGCAAGGAGGAAGGGAGTTTGGGCATCATTAACCCCAGTGCGGGGAGGGAGGGATTGTGGGCCTCAGTACAGCCAGGGCAGAGAGGCAGGGTGGGTGCTGAGCCTCAGTACTCCCAGGGTAGGGAGGGTGGGATTGTGGGCCTCAGAACCTCCAGGGCAGAGACGGAGGGTGGGAGTGTGACATCAATACCCCCAGGCAGAGAGGGAGGGAGGGAGTATGATCCTCAGTACCGCAAGGCAAGTGAGGGAGGGAGTGTGCGCCTCAGTACCTTTAGTGCTGGAAGGGAGTGCGTGTGGGGCTCAGTACCACCAAGGCAGGGAGGGTGTCAGTTAGGGCCTCAGTACCTCCAGTGCTGGAAGGGAGGAGTGTGTGCCTCAGTACTTCCATTGCTGGGAGGGAGGGGGTGAGGTCCTCAGTTCCGCGAGTGCTGGGAGGGAGGTAGTGGGATTGGGTCTCCTTATCCCCAGGACAAAGAGGGAGGGATTGTTGGCCTCAGTACATCCAGGGCAGAGAAGGAGGGAGGGAGTGTGGGCCTCAATACCCCCAGGCAGAGAGGGAGGGAGGGAGTGTGGGCCTCAGTACCACAAGCATAGAAAGGGAGGGAGTGAGTGTGACCCTCATTAACCCCAGGGCAGTGAGTGAGGGAATGTGGGCCGCAGAACCTCCAGGAGGGAGGGAGGGAGTGTGGGCCTCAGTACCACAAAGCCAGGGACGGAGGGAGTGTGGGCCTCAGTACTCACAGGGCAGGGAGGGAGTGAGTGTGGGCCTCATTACCACCAGTGAGGGAGAGAGGGAGTGTGGGCCTCAGTACCCCATGGAAGGACGGGAGGGAGTATGGGCCGCAGAACACCCAAGGCAGCGAGGGTGGGAGCGAGTGTGGGCCTCAGTACCACAAGGGAAGTGAGGGACGGAGTGTGAGCCTCAGTTTCCGGAGGGAGGGAGGAAGTGTGAGCCTCAGTGTTCCCTGGGCAGGGAGGGAGGTGGTTTGGGCTTCAGTACCTCCAGGAAGGGAGGGAGGGAGTGTGGACCTCAGTATTCCCACGGCAGGGAGGAAGGGAGTTTGGGCCTCATTACCCCCAGTGAGGGGAGGGAGGGAGTGTGTGCCTCAGTACACCCAGGGCAGAGAGGGAGGGTGGGTGCTGAGCCTCAGTACGCCCTGGGCAGTGAAGGTGGGAGTGTGGGCCTCAGTACATCCAGGGCAGAGACGGAGGGAGGGAGTGAGGGCATCAATACCCCCAGGCAGAGAAGGAGGGAGGGAATATGGTACTCAGTACAGCAAGCCAAGGGAGGGAGGGAGTGTGCGCCTCAGTACCTCCAGTGCTGGAAGGGAGTGAGTGTGGGCCTCAGTACCACCAAGGCAGGGAGGATGGCAGTGAGGGCCTCAGTACCTCCAGTGCTGGAAGGGAGTGAGTGTGGGCCTCAGTACTTCCAGTGTAGGGAGGGAGAGGGTGTGGTCCTCAGTACCTCGAGTGCTGGGAGGGAGGTAGTGGGTTTGGGTCTCAGTACGCCCAGGGCAGAGAATGGGGGAGTGTGGGCCTCAGTACCTCCAGGGCAGAGAAGTAGGGAGGGAGTGTGGGCCTCAATACCCCCAGGCAAAGAGGGAGTCAGGGAATATGGGCCTCAGTACCACAAGCATAGAAAGAGAGAGAGTGAGTGTGACCCTCATTAACCCAAGTGCAGTGAGTGAGGGAATGTGGGCCGCAGTACCTCCAGGGCAGGGAAGGAGGGAGTGTGGGCCTCAGTTCCTCCAGGGCTTGTAGAAAGTGCGGGCCTCAGTACCTCCACGGAGGGAGGGAGGGAGTGTGGGCCTCAGTACCACAAAGCCAGGGTGGGAGGGAGTGTGGGCCTCAGTGCTCCCATGGTAGGGATGGTGGGAGGGTGGGCCTCAGAATCTCCAGGGCAGAGACAGAGGGAGGGAGTGTGGCACCAATACCCCCAGGCAGAGAGGGAGGGAGGGAGTGTGGGCCTCAGTACCACAAGCATAGATAGAAAGAGAGTGAGTGTGACCCTCATTAACCCCAGGGCAGTGAGTGAAGGAATGTGGGCCGCAGTACCTCAAGGACAACGAGGGAGGGTGTGTACGCCTCAGTACACCCAGGGCAGGGAGCGAGGGAGTGTGGGGCTCAGTTCCTCCAGGGCATTTAGGGAGTGTGGGCCTCACTACCTCCAGGGAGGGAGGGAGGGAGCGTGGGCCTCAGTACCACAAAGCCAGGGAGGGAGGGAGTGTGGGCCTCAGTACTCACAGGGCAGGGAGGGAGGGAGTGTGGTCCTCAGTATCCCCACGGCAGGGAGGAAAGGAGTTTGGGCATCATCACCCCAAGTGTGGGGAGGGAGGGATTGTGGGCCTCAGTACACTCAGGGCAGAGAGGGAGGGTGGGTGCTGAGCCTCAGTACTCCTAGGGTAGGGAAGGTGGGAGTGTGGGCCTCAGAACCTCCAGGGCAGAGACGGAGGGAGGGAGTGTGGCATCAATACCCCCAGGCTGAGAGGGATGGAGGGAGTGTGTTCCTCAGTACCGCAAGGCAAGTGAGGGAGGGAGTGTGCGCCTCAGTACCTCCAGTGCTGGAAGGGAGTGAGTGTGGGCCTGAGTACCACCAAGGCAGGGAGGATGGCAATGAGGTCCTCAGTACCTCCAGTGCTGGAAATGAGGAATTGTGGGCCTCAGTACTTCCATTACTGGGAGGGAGGGGTTGTGGTCCTCAGTACCTCGCGTGCTGGGAGGGAGGTAGTGGGTTTGGATCTCAGTATCCCCAGGGCAGAGAGGGAGGGAGTGTGCGCATCAGTACATTCAGGGCAGAGAAGGAGGGAGGGAGTGTTGGCCTCAATACACCCAGGCAGAGATGGAGGGAGGGACTGTGGGCCACAGTACCACAAGCATAGAAAGGAAGGGAATGAGTGTGACCATCATTAACCCCAGGGCAGTGAGTGAGGGAGTGTGGTCCTCATTACCACAAAGCCATGGACGGAGGGAGTGTGGGCCTCAGTACTCACAGGGCAGGGAGGGAATGAGTGTGGGCCTCAGTACCACCAGGGAGGGAGAGAGGGAGTGTGGGCCTCAGTAACCCATGGAAGGAGGGGAGGGAGAATGGGCCTCAGAACCCCCAGGGCAGGGAGGGTGGGAGCGAGTGTGGGCCTCAGTACCACAAGGGAAGTGAGGGATGGAGTGTGGGCCTCAGTTTCCGGAGGGAGGGAGGGAGTGTGAGCCTCAGTGTTCTCTGGGCAGGGAGGGAGTGGGTTTGGGCCTCAGTACCTCCAGGAAGGGAGGGAGGGAGTGTGGTCCTCAGTATCCCCACGGCAAGGAGGAAGGGAGTTTGGGCATCATTAACCCCAGTGCGGGGAGGGAGGGATTGTGGGCCTCAATACAGCCAGGGCAGAGAGGGAGGGTGGGTGCTGATCCTCAGTACTCCCAGGGTAGGGAGGGTGGGATTGTGGGCCTCAGAACCTCCAGGGCAGAGACGGAGGGTGGGAGTGTGACATCAATACCCCCAGGCAGAGAGGGAGGGAAGGAGTATGATCCTCAGTACCGCAAGGCAAGTGAGGGAGGGAGTGTGCGCCTCAGTACCTCCAGTGCTGGAAGGGAGTGCGTGTGGGGCTCAGTACCACCAAGGCAGGGAGGATGTCAGTGAGGGCCTCAGTACCTCCAGTGCTGGAAGGGAGGAGTGTGTGCCTCAGTACTTCCATTGCTGGGAGGGAGGGGGTGAGGTCCTCAGTTCCGCGAGTGCTGGGAGGGAGGTAGTGGGTTTGGGTCTCCGTATCCCCAGGACAAAGAGGGAGGGATTGTTGGCCTCAGTACATCCAGGGCAGAGAAGGAGGGAGGGAGTGTGGGCCTCAATACCCCCAGGCAGAGAGGGAGGGAGGGAGTGTGGGCCTCAGTAACACAAGCACAGAAAGGGAGGGAGTGAGTGTGACCCTCATTAACCCCAGGGCAGTGAGTGAGGGAATGTGGGCCGCAGAACCTCCAGGGAGGGAGGGAGGGAGTGTGGACCTCAGTACCACAAAGCCAGGGACGGAGGGAGTGTGGGCCTCAGTACTCAGAGGGCAGGGAGGGAGTGAGTGTGGGCCTCATTACCACCAGTGAGGGAGAGAGGGAGTGTGGGCCTCAGTACCCCATGGAAGGACGGGAGGGAGTATGGGCCGCAGAACCCCCAGGGCAGCGAGGGTGGGAGCGAGTGTGGGACTCAGTACCACAAGGGAAGTGAGGGACTGAGTGTGGGCCTCAGTTTCCGGAGGAAGGGAGGAAGTGTGAGCCTCAGTGTTCCCTGGGCAGGGAGGGAGGGGGTTTGGGCCTCAGTACCTCCAGGAAGGGAGGGAGGGAGTGTGGACCTCAGTATTCCCATTGCAGGGTGGAAGGGAGTTTGGGCCTCATTACCCCCAGTGAGGGGAGGGAGGGAGTGTGTGCCTCAGTACACCCAGGGCAGAGAGGGAGAGTGGGTGCTGAGCCTCAGTACTACCTGGGCAGGGAAGGTGGGAGTATGGGCCTCAGTACATCCAGGGCAGAGACGGAGGGAGGGAGTGAGGGCATTAATACTCCCAGGCAGAGAAGGAGGGATAGAGTGTGGTCCTCAGTACCGCAAGCCAAGGGAGGGAGGGAGTGTGCTCCTCAGTACTACAAAGCCAGGGTGGGAGGGAGTGTGGGCCTCAGTACTCACGGGGCAGGGAGTGAGGGAGTGTGGGCCTCAATACCAGCAGGGAGGGAGAGAGGGAGTGTGGGCCTCAGTACCCCATGGAAGGAGGGGAGGGAGTATGGGCCTCAGAACCCAGAGGGCAGGCAGGGTGGGAGCGAGTGTGGGCCTCAGTACCACAAACGAAGTGAGGGACGGAGTGTGGGCCTCAGTTTCCGGAGGGAGGGAGGGAGTGTGAGCCTCAGTGTTCCCTGGGCAGGGAGGGAGGGGGTTTGCGACTCAGTACCTCCAGGAAGTTAGGGATGGAGTGAGGGCCGCAGTATCCCCACGGCAGGGAGAAAGCGAGTGTGGGCCTCATTACCCCCAGTGCGGGGAGGGAGGGAGTGTGGGCCTCAATACACCCAGGGCAGAGAAGGATGGAGGGAGTGTGGGCCTCAATACCCCCAGGGAGAGAGGGAGGGAGGGAATGTGGGCCTCAGTACCACAAGCATAGAAAGGGAGGGAGTGAGTGTGACCTTCATTAACCCCAGGGCAGTGAGTGAGGGAATGTGGGCCGCAGTAGCTCCAGAGAGGGAGGGAGGGAGTTTGGGCCTCAGTACCACAAAGCCAGGGACGGAGGGAGGGTGGGCCTCAGTACTCAAAGGGCAGGGAGGGAGTGAGTGTGGACCTCAGTACCAGCAGGGAGGGAGAGAGGGATTGTGGGCCTCAGTACACCACGGAAGGAGGGGAGGTAGTATGGGCCGCAGAACCCCCAGGGCAGCGAGGGTGGGAGCGAGTGTGGGCCTCAGTACCGCAAGGGAAGTGAGGGACGGAGTGTGGGCCTCAGTTACCGGAGGGAGGGAGGAAGTTTGAGCCTCAGTGTTCCCTGGGCTGGGAGTGAGGTGGTTTGGACCTCAGTACCTCCAGAAAGGGAGGGAGGGAGTGTGGGCCTCAGTATTCCCACGGCAGGGAGGAAGGGAGTCTGGGCCTCATTACCCCCAGTGAGGGGAGGGAGGGAGTGTGTGCCTCAGTACACCCAGGGCAGAGAGCGAGGGTGGGTGCTGAGCATCGGTACTCCCTTGGTAGGGAAGGTGGGAGTGTGGGCCTCAGTTCCTCCAGGGCAGAGACGGAGGGAGGGAGTGAGGGCGTCAATACTCCCAGGCAGAGAAGGAGGAAGGTAGTGTGGTCCTCAGTACCGCAAGCCAATGGAGGGAGGGAGTGTGCTCCTCAGTCCCTCCAGTGCTGGAAGGGAGTGAGTGTGGGCCTCAGTACCACTAAGGGAGGGAGGATGGCAGTGAGGGCCTCAGTACCTCCAGTGCTGGAAGGGTGGGATTGTGGGCCTCTGTACTTCCAGCGCTTTGAGGAATGGGGTGTGGTCCTCAGTACCTCGAGTGCTAGTAGGGAGGTAGTGGGTTTGGGTCTCAGTACCCCCAGGGCAGAGAAGAAGGGATTTTGGGCCTCAGTACCTCCAGGGCAGAGAAGGAGGGAGGGAGTGTGGTCCTCCATACACCCAGGCAGAGAGGGAGGGAGGGAGTGTGGGCGTCAGTACCACAAGCATAGAAAGGGAGGGAGTGAGTGTGACTCTCATTAACCCCAGGGCAGTGAGTGAGGGAATGTGGGCCGCAGTACCTCCAGGACAGGGAGGGAGTGGGTGTAGGCCTCGGTACCCCCAGGGCAGGGAGGGGTGGAGTGTGGGCCTCAGTAACCCATGGAAGGAGGGGAAGGAGTATGGGCCTCAGAACCCCCAGGGCAGGCAGGGACGGAGTGTGGGACTCAGTTTAATGAGGGAGGGCGTGAGTGTGATCCTCAGTGTTCCCTGGACAGGGAGGGAGGAGGATTGGGCCTCAGTACCTCCAGGAAGGGAGGGATGGAGTGTGGGCCGCAGTATCCCCACGGCAGGGCAGAATGGAGTGTGGGCCTCATTACACCCAATGCGGGGAGGGAGGGAATGTGGGCCTCAATACACCCAGGGCAAAGAAGGAGGGGGGGAGTGTGGCATCAATAAACCCAGGCATTGAGGGAGGGAGGGAGTATGGGCCTCAGTATCACAAGCATAGAAAGGGAGGGAGTGAGTGTGACCCTCATTAACCCCAGGGCAGTGAGTGAGGGAATGTGGGCCTCAGTACCTCCAGGGAGGGAGGGAGGGAGTGTGGGCCTCAGTACCACAAAGCCTGGGACGGAGGGAGTGTGGGCCACAGTACTCACAGGGCAGGGAGGGAGTGAGTGTTGGCCTCAGTACCACCAGGGAGGGAGTCAGGGAGTGTGGGCCTCAGTACCCCATGGAAGGAGGGGAGGGAGTATGGGCCGCAGAACCCCCAGGGCAGCGAGGGTGGGAGCGAGTGTGGTCCTCAGTACCACAAGGGAAATGAGGGATGAAGTTTGGGCCTCAGTTTCCGGAGAGAGGGAGGATGTGTGAGCCTCAGTGTTCCCTGGGCAGGGAGGGAGGTGGTTTGGGACTCAGTACCTCCAGGAAGGGAGGGAGGGAGTGTGGGCCTCAGTATTCACACGGCAGGGAGGAAGGGAGTTTGGACCTCATTACCCCCAGTGAGGGGAGGGAGGGAGTGTCTGCCTCAGTACACCCAGGGCAGAGAGGGAGGGTGGGTGCTGAGCCTCAGTACTCCCTGGGTAGGGAAGGTGCGAGTGTGGGCCTCAGTACCTCCAGGGCGGAGACGGAGGGAGGGAGTGAGGGCATCAATACCCCCAGTCAGAGAAGGAGGGAGGCAGTGTGGTCCTCAGTACTGCAACCCAAGGGAGGGAGGGTGTGAGCGCCTCAGTACCTCCAGTGCTGGAAGGGAGTGAGTGTGGGCCTCAGTACCACCAAGGCAGGGAGGATGGCAGTGTGGGCCTCAGTACCTCCAGTGCTGGAAGGGAGGGAGTATGGGCCTCAGTACTTCCAGTGTTGGGAGGGAGGGGGTGTGGTACTCAGTACCTCGAGTGCTGGGAGGGAGGTGGTGGGTTTGGGTCTCAGTATCCCCAGGGCAGAGAGGGAGGGAGTGAAGGCCTCAGTACCTCCAGGGCAGAGAGGGAGGGAGGGAGTGTGGGCCTCACTACCACAAGCATAGAAAGGGAGGGAGTGAGTGTGACCCTCATTAAACACAGGGCAGTGAGAGAGGGAATGTGGGCCGCAGTACCTCCAGGACAGGGAGGGAGTGGTTGTAGGCCTCATTACCCCCAAGGCAGGGAGAGAGGGAGTGTGGGCCTCAGTACCCCATGGAAGGAGGGGAGGGACTTTGGGCCTAAGAACCCTCAGGGCAGGCAGGGTGGGAGCGAGTGTGGGCGTCAGTACTACCAGGGAAGTGAGGGACGGAGTGTGTGCCTCAGTTTCCGGAGGGAGGGAGGGAGTGTGAGCCTCAGTGTTCCCCGGTGCAGGGAGGGAGGGGGTTTGGGCCTCAGTACCTCCAGGATGGGAGGGATGGAGTGTGGGCCGCAGTATCCCCACAGCAGGGAGGAAGGGAGTGTGGGGCTCAGTACCTTCATGGCAGAGAGGATGGCAGTGAGGGCCTCAGCACCTCCAGTGCTGGAAGGGAGGGTGTTTTGACCTCAGTACTTACAGTGCTGTGAGGGAGGGGGTGTGGGCCTCATTTTCTCCAGGGCAGAGAGGAAGGGAGAGAGTGAGGGCCTCAGTACCACAAGCATAGAAAGGGAGGGAGTGCGGGCCTCAGTACCTCCAGCGCAGTTAGGGAGTGTGGGCCTCAGTACCACAAAGCCAGGGAGGGAGGGGATGTGGGCCTCAGTACCCCCAGGGTAGGGAGGTAGTGGGTGTGGGCCTAAGTATCTCCAGGGCAGAAACGGATGGGGTGTGGTCCTCAGTACCCCCATGACAGGGAATGAGGTGTGTGGTCCTCAGTACCCCAAGGGCGAGGAGGGAGGGAGGCAGATAGTGTGGGCCTCATTAACACCAGGGCAGGGAGGGATCGAGTGTGGGCGTCAGGACACCCACGGCACTGAGGTAGGGAGTGTGGGTCTCAGTACTCCCTGGGCAGGGAAGGAGGGAGTGACAGCGGGCCTCAGTACCCAAGGGTATCGAGGAGGAGAGTGGGCCTCAGTACCCGCAGGGTAAGGAGGGAGGGAGTTTACACCTCAGAACCCTCAGGGCAGCGCAGGATGGAGTGTGGACCTCAGTACCTCCAGGGCAGGGAGGGAGGGTGTGTATGCCTCAGTAACCTCAGGGCAGGGTGGGAGAGAGTGTGAGCCTCAGTACCCGCAGGGTAAGAAGAGAGGGAGTGTGGGCCTCAATACCCGCAGATAGGAATGGAGTTTGGTCCTCAGGACCTTGAAGACAGTGATGGAGTGAGAGCGTGTGGGCCTTATTAGCCCCAGGGCAGGGACGGAGTGAATATGGGCTAAATTACCTCCCGGGCAGGGAGGGTGTGTGAACCTCAGTAGCCCCAGGGCAGGGAGGGAGTGAGGAAGTGTGGGCCTCAGTACCCCCAGGGCATGGAGGGGGGAATGTGGGCCTCAACCCACATGGCAGGGAGGGAGTTTGTGCCTCAGTGCCCACAGGGAGGGAGAGAGTGAGTGTGGCCCACCGTACCCCCAGGGCAGGAAGGGAAGGAGATTGGGCCTCAGTACCTCAATGGCAGGCAAGGAGGGAGTATGGGCCTCAGGACCTCAAGGGCAGGAAATGAGGAAGTGTGGGCTTCAGTACCCCAAGGGCAGGGAGGGTGGGTGTGCGGGCCTTAGTACCACCAGGGCAGGGTGTGAGAGAGTGAGACTGGGCCTCAAGAACCCCAGGGCAGGGAGGAAGGGAGTGTGGGCCTCAGTACCTCCAAGGAGAGAGGGAGGGAGTCTGGGCCTCAATACCCCAAGGGCAACTAGTGAAGGTGTTGGGCCTCAGTACCCGCAGGGCAGGCAGGCAGCGAGCATGGGCCTCAGGACCTCCAGGGCAGGGAGGGATGTAGTGTGGGCCTCCGTATCTCCAGGATAGGTAGGGACCGTGGGCCACAGTACCCCAAGGACAATGAGGGAGGTAATTTGTGCCTCAGTACCTTCAAGGAGGGAGCGAGAGAGTTTGGGCCTCCGTACTCCGAGGGCAGGGAGGGAGGGAGTGTGGGCCTCAGTACCCCAGGGCAAGGGGGGAGGATGTATCGGCCTCAGGTCCCGCAGGGCAAGGAGTGAGGGAGTTTGGGCCTCAGCACCCGCAGGGCAGGGAAGTATGGAGTGTGGACCTTAGTACCCCGAGGGCAGGGAGGGAGTTTGGGCCTCAGTACTTCCAGGGCAGAGAGGAAGGGAGAAAGTGTGGGCCTCAGTACCCGCAGCAGGGAGAAAGAGAGTATGGACATCAGTACCTCCTGCACAGGTAGGGAGGGAGTGTGGGCGTCAGTACCCACACAGCAGTGAGGGAGGGAGCGTGGGACTAAGGTCTCCGATGACAGGGAGGGAGGGAGAGCGCGTGAGCCTCAGAACCCAAGGGCCGTGATGAAGGGAGAGTGGCCCTCGGTATCTCCAAGGCAGGGAGCAACGGAGTTTAGGCCTCAGCACCCCCAGTGCAGGGAGGTAGAGATGAATTGTGGGCCTCAGTACCTCCAAGGCAGGGAGTGAGCGAGTGTGGTCCTCAGTATCTCAAGGACATGTTGGGACAGAGTTTGGGAGTCAGTACCTCCAAGAGGTAAGGAAGAAAGTCTAGGTCTCCGTAGCCCCAGGGCAGTGATGGAGGGAGGGAGATTAGGCCTCGGTACCCCAGGGTAGTCAGGGAGGGAGGGAGAGTGGGCCTCAGTACCCCCAGGGCAGTCAGGGAGTGAGCGAGTGTGGTCCTCAGTATCTCAAGGACATGTTGGGACGGAGTTTGGGAGTCAGTACCTCCAAGAGGTAAGGAAGAAGGTCTAGGTCTCCGTACCCCCAGGGCAGTGATGGAGGGAGGGAGTTTAGGCCTCGGTACCCCAGGGTAGTCAGGGAGGGAGGGAGAGTGGGCCTCAGTACCCCCAGGGCAGTCAGGGAGTGAGTGAGTGTGGGCCTCAGAACCCCCAGGGCAGAGAGGGAGGGAGAGCGTCTGGGCCTCAGCACCTCCAAGGAGGGAGGGAGGGAGTCTGGGCCTCAGTAACCCCAGGGCAGGTCGGTTAGGTGTGTGGGCCTCAGTACCCGCAGCGCATGCAGGCAGCGAGCGTGCGCCTCAGGACGCCCAGGGCAAGGAGGGAGGGAGTCTCAGCCTCAGTACCTCTAGGGCAGGTAGGGAGCGTGGGCCTCAGTACCCCGATGGCAGAGAGGGAGGTAGATTGTTCCTCAGTACCTCCAAGGCGGGAGCGAGGGAGTCTGGGCCTCCATACCCCGAGGGCAGGTATTGAGGGAGTGTGGGCCTCAGTAATCCCAGTCCAAGGAGGGAGGGAGTGTGGGTCTCAGGCCCCCCAGTGCAGGGAAGGAGGGAGTGTGGACCTTAGTACCCCGAGGGTAGGTAGGGTGTGTGGGCCTCAGTAACCCGAGGGGGGGGAGGGACGGAGTATGGGCCTAAGTACCCCCAGGCCAGGGAGGGAATGAGTGTGGGCCTCACTTCCCCCTTGGTGGGAGGGAGGGAGTGTGGCCCTCAGTAACCCCAGGGCAGGGAGGGAATGATTGTGGGCCTCAGTTCCCCCTTGGTGGGAGGGAGGGAGTGTGGGCCTCAGGACCCACAGGGCAGGGAGGTAGGGAGTGTGGGCCTCAGTGCCCCCAGGGAGGGAGAGACGGAGTATGGGCTTCAGTACTCCCAGGGAGGGAGAGAGGGAGTGTGGGCTCAGTACCCCCAGGGAGGGAGAGCGGAAGTGTGGACCTCAGTATTCCCAGCACAGGGAGGGAGGGAGATTGGGCCTCATTACTCCGAGGACTGGGAAGGAGGGAGAGTGGGCCTTTGTACCCCCAGACAGGAAGGAAGGGCAGGTGTGTGGGCCTTAGTACTAAGGGCAGGGAGGGAATGAGTGTGGTCCTCAGTACCTCCAGGACAGGGAGAGAGTGAGAGCCTCAGTACCTCCAGGGGGGTGGGAAGGAGCATGGGCCTCAGTACTCCCAGGGCAGGGAGGTAGGGAGTGAGTATGGGCCTCAGTACCCATGATTAGTGAGGGTGTGTTGGTCTCCATATCCCCAGGGCAGTAAGGGAGTGTGGGCCTCAGTACCCCGAAGACAGGGAGGGAGGGCGGGGAGTTTGGGCCTCAGTACCACCAGGGAAGCGAAGGAGAGAGGGAGAATGGGCCTCAGTACCCCCAGAGCAGGCAGGGAGGGAGGGAGTGTGGGCCTCAGTACCCCAAGAGCAGGGAGGGAGAGTGGGCCTCAGTACCCCCAATGCAGAAAGGGAGGGAGGGAGTGAGGTCCTCATTACCTCCAGAGAGGTAGGTGGGGTGTGGGAAACAGAAGCCCCAGGACAGGGCCTGAAGGAGAGTGGGCCTCAGTACCCTCAGCGCACGGAGGGAAGGAGTTTGTGCCTCAGTAACCCGAGGGCAGGGAGGGAGGGAGAGTGGGCCTCAGTACAACCAGGGCAGGGAGGGAAGCAGTTTGCGCCTCAGTAACCCGAGGGCAGGGATGGAGGGAGAGTGGGCCTCAGTACATCCAGAGCAGGGAGGGAAGGAGTTTGCTCCACAGTATCCCGAGGGCAAGGAGGGAAGGAGTGAGTGTGGCCCTCAGAACCTTCAGGGCAGGGAGGGAGGTCGGGTGGGCCTCAGTAACACCAATGTAGGGAGGGAGGGAGGGAGTGTGGGCCTTTGTACCTCCAGGGCAGGGAGGGAGTATGGGGCTCAGAACATCCAGGGGTAAGAGAGAAGGAGTGTGGGCCTGAGTAACCCCAGGGAGGGAGCGAGGAAGTGTGTGTGGGCCTAGTCGCCCCAGGACTGAGGGTGAGGGAGATTGGGCCTCAGTACCCCGAGGGCAGGAATGGAGGGAGGGTGTGTGGGCCTCAGTTCCACAAGGCCAGGGCGGGAGGGAATGTGAGCCTCAGTACCCGCAGGTAGAGTGTGAGGAAGTATGGGCCTCAGTAACCCTAGGGCAGGGAGGCAGGGAATGTGGGCCTCAATACATCTAGGATCGGGAGGGAGGGAGTGTGGGCCTCATTACCTCCATGACAGTGAGACATGGAGTATGGGCCTCAGTAACTCCAGGGCAAGGAGTGAGTCAGGGCATCATACCTCCAGGGAGAGAGGGAGGAAGGGAGTGTGGGCCTCAGTACCTCCAAGGAGAGAGGGAGGGAGTCTGGGCCTCAACACCCCAAGGGCAGGTAGTGAAGGTGTTGGGCCTCAGTACCCGCAGGGCAGGCAGGCAGCGAGCATGGGCCTCAGGACCTCCAGGGCAGGGAGGGATGTAGTGTGGGCCTCCGTATCTCCAGGATAGGTAGGGACCGTGGGCCACAGTACCCCAAGGACAATGAGGGAGGTAATTTGTGCCTCAGTACCTTCAAGGAGGGAGCGAGAGAGTTTGGGCCTCCGTACTCCGAGGGCAGGGAGGGAGGGAGTGTGGGCCTCAGTACCCCAGGGCAAGGGGGGAGGGTGTATCGGCCTCAGGTCCCGCAGGGCAAGGAGTGAGGGAGTTTGGGCCTCAGCACCCGCAGGGCAGGGAAGTATGGAGTGTGGACCTTAGTACCCCGAGGGCAGGGAGGGAGTTTGGGCCTCAGTACTTCCAGGGCAGAGAGGAAGGGCGAAAGTGTGGGCCTCAGTACCCGCAGCAGGGAGAAAGAGAGTATGGACATCAGTACCTCCTGCACAGGTAGGGAGGGAGTGTGGGCGTCAGTACCCACACAGCAGTGAGGGAGGGAGCGTGGGACTAAGGTCTCCGATGACAGGGAGGGAGGGAGAGCGCGTGAGCCTCAGAACCCAAGGGCCGTGATGAAGGGAGAGTGGCCCTCGGTATCTCCAAGGCAGGGAGCAACGGAGTATAGGCCTCAGCACCCCCAGGGCAGGGAGGTAGAGATGAATTGTGGGCCTCAGTACCTCCAAGGCAGGGAGTGAGCGAGTGTGGTCCTCTGTATCTCAAGGACATGTTGGGATGGAGTTTGGGAGTCAGTACCTCCAAGAGGTAAGGAAGAAAGTCTAGGTCTCCGTAGCCCCAGGGCAGTGATGGAGGGAGGGAGTTTAGGCCTCGGTACCCCAGGATAGTCAGGGAGGGAGGGAGAATGGGCCTCAGTACCCCCAGGGCAGTCAGGGAGTGAGCGAGTGTGGTCCTCAGTATCTCAAGGACATGTTGGGACGGAGTTTGGGAGTCAGTACCTCCAAGAGGTAAGGAAGAAGGTCTAGGTCTCCGTACCCCCAGGGCAGTGATGGAGGGAGGGAGTTTAGGCCTCGGTACCCCAGGGTAGTCAGGGAGGGAGGGAGAGTGGGCTTCAGTACCCCCAGGGCAGTCAGGGAGTGAGTGAGTGTGGGCCTCAGAACCCCCAGGGCAGAGAGGGAGGGAGAGCGTCTGGGCCTCAGCACCTCCAAGGAGGGAGGGAGGGAGTCTGGGCCTCAGTAACCCCAGGGCAGGTCGGTTAGGTGTGTGGGCCTCAGTACCCGCAGCGCATGCAGGCAGCGTGCGTGCGCCTCAGGACGCCCAGGGCAAGGAGGGAGGGAGTCTCAGCCTCAGTACCTCTAGGGCAGGTAGGGAGCGTGGGCCTCAGTACCCCGATGGCAGAGAGGGAGGTAGATTGTTCCTCAGTACCTCCAAGGCGGGAGCGAGGGAGTGTGGGCCTCCATACCCCGAGGGCAGGTATTGAGGGAGTGTGGGCCTCAGTAATCCCAGTCCAAGGAGGGAGGGAGTGTGGGTCTCAGGCCCCCCAGTGCAGGGAAGGAGGGAGTGTGGACCTTAGTACCCCGAGGGTAGGTAGGGTGTGTGGGCCTCAGTAACCCGAGGGGGGGGAGGGACGGAGTATGGGCCTAAGTACCCCCAGGCCAGGGAGGGAATGAGTGTGGGCCTCAGTTCCCCCTTGGTGGGAGGGAGGGAGTGTGGCCCTCAGTAACCCCAGGGCAGGGAGGGAATGATTGTGGGCCTCAGTTCCCCCTTGGTGGGAGGGAGGGAGTGTGGGCCTCAGGACCCACAGGGCAGGGAGGTAGGGAGTGTGGGCCTCAGTGCCCCCAGGGAGGGAGAGACGGAGTATGGGCTTCAGTACTCCCAGGGAGGGAGAGAGGGAGTGTGGGCTCAGTACCCCCAGGGAGGGAGAGCGGAAGTGTGGACCTCAGTATTCCCAGCACAGGGAGGGAGGGAGATTGGGCCTCATTACTCCGAGGACTGGGAAGGAGGGAGAGTGGGCCTTTGTACCCCCAGACAGGAAGGAAGGGCAGGTGTGTGGGCCTTAGTACTAAGGGCAGGGAGGGAATGAGTGTGGTCCTCAGTACCTCCAGGACAGGGAGAGAGTGAGAGCCTCAGTACCTCCAGGGGGGTGGGAAGGAGCATGGGCCTCAGTACTCCCAGGGCAGGGAGGTAGGGAGTGAGTATGGGCCTCAGTACCCATGATTAGTGAGGGTGTGTTGGTCTCCATATCACCAGGGCAGTAAGGGAGTGTGGGCCTCAGTACCCCGAAGACAGGGAGGGAGGGCGGGGAGTTTGGGCCTCAGTACCACCAGGGAAGCGAAGGAGAGAGGGAGAATGGGCCTCAGTACCCCCAGAGCAGGCAGGGAGGGAGGGAGTGTGGGCCTCAGTACCCCAAGAGCAGGGAGGGAGAGTGGGCCTCAGTACCCCCAATGCAGAAAGGGAGGGAGGGAGTGAGGTCCTCATTACCTTCAGAGAGGTAGGTGGGGTGTGGGAAACAGAAGCCCCAGGACAGGGCCTGAAGGAGAGTGGGCCTCAGTACCCTCAGCGCACGGAGGGAAGGAGTTTGTGCCTCAGTAACCCGAGGGCAGGGAGGGAGGGAGAGTGGGCCTCAGTACAACCAGGGCAGGGAGGGAAGCAGTTTGCGCCTCAGTAACCCGAGGGCAGGGATGGAGGGAGAGTGGGCCTCAGTACATCCAGAGCAGGGAGGGAAGGAGTTTGCTCCACAGTATCCCGAGGGCAAGGAGGGAAGGAGTGAGTGTGGCCCTCAGTACCTTCAGGGCAGGGAGGGAGGTCGGGTGGGCCTCAGTAACACCAATGTAGGGAGGGAGGGAGGGAGTGTGGGCCTCAGTACCTCCAGGGCAGGGAGGGAGTATGGGGCTCAGAACATCCAGGGGTAAGAGAGAAGGAGTGTGGGCCTGAGTAACCCCAGGGAGGGAGCGAGGAAGTGTGTGTGGGCCTAGTCGCCCCAGGACTGAGGGTGAGGGAGATTGGGCCTCAGTACCCCGAGGGCAGGAATGGAGGGAGGGTGTGTGAGCCTCAGTTCCACAAGGCCAGGGCGGGAGGGAATGTGAGCTTCAGTACCCGCAGGTAGAGTGTGAGGAAGTATGGGCCTCAGTAACCCTAGGGCAGGGAGGCAGGGAGTGTGGGCCTCAATACATCTAGGATAGGGAGGGAGGGAGTGTGGGCCTCATTACCTCCATGACAGTGAGACATGGAGTATGGGCCTCAGTAACTCCAGGGCAAGGAGTGAGTCAGGGCATCATACCTCCAGGGAGAGAGGGAGGAAGGGAGTGTGGGCCTCAGTACCTCCAAGGAGAGAGGGAGGGAGACTGGGCCTCAATACCCCAAGGGCAGGTAGTGAAGGTGTTGGGCCTCAGTACCCGCAGGGCAGGCAGGCAGCGAGCATGGGCCTCAGGACCTCCAGGGCAGGGAGGGATGTAGTGTGGGCCTCCGTATCTCCAGGATAGGTAGGGACCGTGGGCCACAGTACCCCAAGGACAATGAGGGAGGTAATTTGTGCCTCAGTACCTTCAAGGAGGGAGCGAGAGAGTTTGGGCCTCCGTACTCCGAGGGCAGGGAGGGAGGGAGTGTGGGCCTCAGTACCCCAGGGCAAGGGGGGAGGGTGTATCGGCCTCAGGTCCCGCAGGGCAAGGAGTGAGGGAGTTTGGGCCTCAGCACCCGCAGGGCAGGGAAGTATGGAGTGTGGACCTTAGTACCCCGAGGGCAGGGAGGGAGTTTGGGCCTCAGTACTTCCAGGGCAGAGAGGAAGGGAGAAAGTGTGGGCCTCAGTACCCGCAGCAGGGAGAAAGAGAGTATGGACATCAGTACCTCCTGCACAGGTAGGGAGGGAGTGTGGGCGTCAGTACCCACACAGCAGTGAGGGAGGGAGCGTGGGACTAAGGTCTCCGATGACAGGGAGGGAGGGAGAGCGCGTGAGCCTCAGAACCCAAGGGCCGTGATGAAGGGAGAGTGGCCCTCGGTATCTCCAAGGCAGGGAGCAACGGAGTATAGGCCTCAGCACCCCCAGGGCAGGGAGGTAGAGATGAATTGTGGGCCTCAGTACCTCCAAGGCAGGGAGTGAGCGAGTGTGGTCCTCAGTATCTCAAGGACATGTTGGGACGGAGTTTGGGAGTCAGTACCTCCAAGAGGTAAGGAAGAAAGTCTAGGTCTCCGTAGCCCCAGGGCAGTGATGGAGGGAGGGAGTTTAGGCCTCGGTACCCCAGGGTAGTCAGGGAGGGAGGGAGAATGGGCCTCAGTACCCCCAGGGCAGTCAGGGAGTGAGCGAGTGTGGTCCTCAGTATCTCAAGGACATGTTGGGACGGAGTTTGGGAGTCAGTACCTCCAAGAGGTAAGGAAGAAGGTCTAGGTCTCCGTACCCCCAGGGCAGTGATGGAGGGAGGGAGTTTAGGCCTCGGTACCCCAGGGTAGTCAGGGAGGGAGGGAGAGTGGGCCTCAGTACCCCCAGGGCAGTCAGGGAGTGAGTGAGTGTGGGCCTCAGAACCCCCAGGGCAGAGAGGGAGGGAGAGCGTCTGGGCCTCAGCACCTCCAAGGAGGGAGGGAGGGAGTCTGGGCCTCAGTAACCCCAGGGCAGGTCGGTTAGGTGTGTGGGCCTCAGTACCCGCAGCGCATGCAGGCAGCGAGCGTGCGCCTCAGGACGCCCAGGGCAAGGAGGGAGGGAGTCTCAGCCTCAGTACCTCTAGGGCAGGTAGGGAGCGTGGGCCTCAGTACCCCGATGGCAGAGAGGGAGGTAGATTGTTCCTCAGTACCTCCAAGGCGGGAGCGAGGGAGTGTGGGCCTCCATACCCCGAGGGCAGGTATTGAGGGAGTGTGGGCCTCAGTAATCCCAGTCCAAGGAGGGAGGGAGTGTGGGTCTCAGGCCCCCCAGTGCAGGGAAGGAGGGAGTGTGGACCTTAGTACCCCGAGGGTAGGTAGGGTGTGTGGGCCTCAGTAACCCGAGGGGGGGGAGGGACGGAGTATGGGCCTAAGTACCCCCAGGCCAGGGAGGGAATGAGTGTGGGCCTCAGTTCCCCCTTGGTGGGAGGGAGGGAGTGTGGCCCTCAGTAACCCCAGGGCAGGGAGGGAATGATTGTGGGCCTCAGTTCCCCCTTGGTGGGAGGGAGGGAGTGTGGGCCTCAGGACCCACAGGGCAGGGAGGTAGGGAGTGTGGGCCTCAGTGCCCCCAGGGAGGGAGAGACGGAGTATGGGCTTCAGTACTCCCAGGGAGGGAGAGAGGGAGTGTGGGCTCAGTACCCCCAGGGAGGGAGAGCGAAAGTGTGGACCTCAGTATTCCCAGCACAGGGAGGGAGGGAGATTGGGCCTCATTACTCCGAGGACTGGGAAGGAGGGAGAGTTGGCCTTTGTACCCCCAGACAGGAAGGAAGGGCAGGTGTGTGGGCCTTAGTACTAAGGGCAGGGAGGGAATGAGTGTGGTCCTCAGTACCTCCAGGACAGGGAGAGAGTGAGAGCCTCAGTACCTCCAGGGGGGTGGGAAGGAGCATGGGCCTCAGTACTCCCAGGGCAGGGAGGTAGGGAGTGAGTATGGGCCTCAGTACCCATGATTAGTGAGGGTGTGTTGGTCTCCATATCCCCAGGGCAGTAAGGGAGTGTGGGCCTCAGTACCCCGAAGACAGGGAGGGAGGGCGGGGAGTTTGGGCCTCAGTACCACCAGGGAAGCGAAGGAGAGAGGGAGAATGGGCCTCAGTACCCCCAGAGCAGGCAGGGAGGGAGGGAGTGTGGGCCTCAGTACCCCAAGAGCAGGGAGGGAGAGTGGGCCTCAGTACCCCCAATGCAGAAAGGGAGGGAGGGAGTGAGGTCCTCATTACCTCCAGAGAGGTAGGTGGGGTGTGGGAAACAGAAGCCCCAGGACAGGGCCTGAAGGAGAGTGGGCCTCAGTACCCTCAGCGCACGGAGGGAAGGAGTTTGTGCCTCAGTAACCCGAGGGCAGGGAGGGAGGGAGAGTGGGCCTCAGTACAACCAGGGCAGGGAGGGAAGCAGTTTGCGCCTCAGTAACCCGAGGGCAGGGATGGAGGGAGAGTGGGCCTCAGTACATCCAGAGCAGGGAGGGAAGGAGTTTGCTCCACAGTATCCCGAGGGCAAGGAGGGAAGGAGTGAGTGTGGCCCTCAGAACCTTCAGGGCAGGGAGGGAGGTCGGGTGGGCCTCAGTAACACCAATGTAGGGAGGGAGGGTGGGAGTGTGGGCCTCAGTACCTCCAGGGCAGGGAGGGAGTATGGGGCTCAGAACATCCAGGGGTAAGAGAGAAGGAGTGTGGGCCTGAGTAACCCCAGGGAGGGAGCGAGGAAGTGTGTGTGGGCCTAGTCGCCCCAGGACTGAGGGTGAGGGAGATTGGGCCTCAGTACCCCGAGGGCAGGAATGGAGGGAGGGTGTGTGGGCCTCAGTTCCACAAGGCCAGGGCGGGAGGGAATGTGAGCCTCAGTACCCGCAGGTAGAGTGTGAGGAAGTATGGGCCTCAGTAACCCTAGGGCAGGGAGGCAGGGAATGTGGGCCTCAATACATCTAGGATAGGGAGGGAGGGAGTGTGGGCCTCATTACCTCCATGACAGTGAGACATGGAGTATGGGCCTCAGTAACTCCAGGGCAAGGAGTGAGTCAGGGCATCATACCTCCAGGGAGAGAGGGAGGGAGGGAGTGTGGGCCTCACGTGGAGAGAGGGAGGGAGTGTGGGCCTCAGTACACCCAGCGCAGGGAGGGAGGTCGGGGGTGTGGGCCTCAGTTCCCACAGATAGGGAGGGGATGAGTGCCTCAGTACTTCCACGGCAGCGTGAGAGTGAGTGTGGGCCTCAGTACCCGCATGACAGGGAGGGAGGGAGTGAGTGTGGGCCTCAGTACCCCGACGGTAGTGAGGGAGCGAATGTGGGCCTCAGCACCTCCAAGGAGAGAGGGAGGGAGTCTTGGCCTCAATACCCCCAGGGCAGGTAGGGAGGGTGTGCGGGCCTCAGTAACCGCAGGGCAGGCAGGCAGCGAGCATGGGCCTCAGGAACTCCAGGGCAAGGAGGGAGGGAGTGTGGGCCTCAGTACCCCAGGGCAAGGGGAGGTTGTGTTGGCCTCAGATCCGCCAGGGCAAGGAGTGAGGGTGCGTGGCCCTCAGTACCCCCAGGACAGGAAGGGAGGGAGTGTGGGCCTCATTACCTCAAGGGCAGGAAAGAAGGGAGTATGGGCTTCAGTACCCCAAGGGCAGGGAGAGTGGCTGTGCTGGCCTCAGTACCACCAGGGCATGGAGGAGGGAATGTGGACTTCAGTACCCACAGGGCAGGGAGGGAGTTTGTGCCTCAGTGCCCACAGGGCACGGAGAGAGTCAGTGTTAGCCTCAGGACCCCAAGGGCAGGGAGGGTAAAGTGTGGGCGTCAGTACACCCAGGGTGGGGAGGGAGGGAGCTTACGCCGCAGTACCACAAGGCCAGGGAGGGAAGGAGTCTGGGCCTAAGTAACACAATGCCAGGGAGGGAGTGAATGTGTGCCTCATTACCCCCAGTGCAGGAAGGCAGGGAGAGTGGGCCTCAGGAACCCCAGAGCAGGTAGGGAGGGAGTGTGGGCCTCTGTTCCCCCAGGGCAGGGTTGGAGTTTGGGCCTCAGTACCTCCAGAGAGGGAAGAGAGGGAGTGTGGCCCTCAGTACCCCCAGGGCAGGAAGGAGGGAGATTGGGCCTCAGTACCTCAATGGCAGGCAAGGAGAGATTGTGGGCCTCAGGACCTCAAGGGCAGGAAAGGATGCAGTGTTGGCCTCGGTATCCCAAGGGCAGGGAGGGTGGGTGTGTGGGCCTCAGTACCACCAGCGCAGGGTGTGAGAGAGTGAGACTGGGCCTCAAGACCCCCATGGCAGGGAGGAAGGGAGTGTGGGCCTCAGTACCTCCAACGAGAGTGGGAGTCTGGGCCTCAATACCCCCAGGGCAGGTAGGGAATGTGTGTGGGCCTCAGTACCCGCAGGGTAGGTAGGGAGCGTGGGCCACAGTACCCCAAGGACAATGAGGGAGGTAGTGTGGGCCTCAGTACCTTCAAGGAGGGAGCGAGAGTGTCTGGGCCTCCGCACTACGAGGGCAGGGAGGGAGGGAGTGTGGGCCTCAGTACCCCAGGGGTAGGGGGGATGGAGTATCGGCCTCAGGTCCCCCAGGGCAAGGAGGGAGGGAGTGTGGGCCTCAGCACCCGCAGGGCAGGGAAGTAGGGAGTGTGGACCTTAGTACCCCGAGGGCAAGGTGGGAGTTTGGGCCTCAGTACTTCCAGGGCAGAGAAGGAGGTAATTTGGGCCTCAGTACCTCCAGGGCAGGGAGCGAGTGACGGCCTCAGTACTTCCAAGGAGGGAGGACAGTAGTGTGTGCCTCAATACCCCCAGCGCAGGAGGGAGGGAGTATGGGCCTCAGTACCACAAGGCCAGGGAGGGAGGGCGAGTGGGCCTCAGTACCTCCTGTGGAAGGATGGAGGGAGTGCAGGCCTCAGTACCCACAGGGCAGAGAGGGATAGACTGTGGGCCTTAGTGTCCCCATGGCAGGGAGGGAGGGAGTGTGCGCCTCAGTACCCCCAGGGCTGGGAGGGAGGGAGTGTGGTCCTCAGTACCTCCAGTGAAGCGAGGGAGGGAGTGTGGGCCTCATTATCCACAATGTAGTGCGGGAGGGAGGGAGTGTGGGTTTCAATACTCCCATGGCAAGTTGGGAGGAAGGGAGTGTGGGCCTCAATACCACAAAGGCAGGGAGGGAGGGAGTGTGGGCCTCAGTACACACAGTGCAGGGAGGGAGGGAGGGATTGTGGGCCTCAGTACACCCAGTGCAGCTAGAGAGAGAGTTTGGGCCTCAGATCCCCCAGGGCAGGTAGAGAGGGAGTGTGGGCCTCAGTACCCACAGGGCAGGGAGGGAGGGAGGGAGTCTGGGCCTCAGAACCCCCAGGACAGGGAGAGAGGGAGGGCGAATGGGCCTCAGTATCCCCAGATAAAGAGGGATTGTGGGCCTCAGTATGCCCACGGCATTGAGGGATGTATTGTGGGCCACAGTACCCCCAGGGCAGGGAGGGAAGGAAGGATGGAGTGTGTGTCTCAGTACCCCCAGGGCAGGTAGGGAGGGAGGGAGAGTGGGCCTCAGTACCCACAGGGCAGGGAGCGAGGCAGGGAGGGATTGTGGGCCTCAGTAATTCCAGGGCAGGGAGGGAGGGACGGAGTGTGGGCCTCAGTAAGCCCGGGGCAGGGAGGGAGGGTGGGAGTGCGGGCCTCAGTATCTCGAGGGCAGGGAGGGAGGGAGAGAGTGCAGGCCTCAGTAACCCAAGGGCAGAGAGGAAGGGAGAAATTGTGGGCCTCAGTACACGCAGTAAGGGAGATAGAGAGTATGGACCTCAGTACCTCCTGTACAGGTAGGGAGGGAGTGTGTGCCTCAGTACCCCCACAGCAGTGAGGGAGGGAGCGTGGGCCTCAGGTCCCCGATGACAGGGAGGGAGGGAGAGGGCGTGAGCCTCAGAACCTAAGGGGAGTGATGAAGGGAGAGTGGCCCTCGGTATCCCCAAGGCAGGGAGCAACGGAGTATAGGCCTCAGCACCCTCAGGGCAGGGAGGTAGAGATGAATTTTGGGCCTCAGTACCTCCAAGACAGGGAGTGAGCGAGTGTGGTCCTCAGTATCTCGAGGACATGTTGGGACTGAGTTGTGGAGTCAGTACCTCCAAGAGGTAAGGAAGAATGTCTGGGCCTCCGTACCCCCAAGGCAGTGATGGACGGAGGGAGTTTAGGCCTCGGTACCCTAGGGCAGTCAGGGAGGGAGGGAGAGTGGGCCTCAGTACCCCCAGGGCAGTCAGGGAGGGAGTGAGTGTGGGCCTCAGAACCCCCAGGGCAGAGAGGGAGGGAGGGCGTCTGGGCCTCAGTACCTCCAAGAAGGGAGGGAGGGAGTCTGGGCCTGAGTAACCCCAGGGCAGGTCGGTAGAGTGTGTGGGCCTCAGTAACCGCAGGGCATGCAGGCAGCAAGCGAGCGCCTCCGGACGCCCAGGGCAAGGAGGGAGGGAGTCGCAGCCTCAGTACCTCTAGGGCAGGTAGGGAGCGTGGGCCTCAGTACCCCGATGGCAGGGAGGGATGTAGCGTGGGCCTCAGTACGTCCAAGGCGGGAGCGAGGGAGTCTGGGCCTCCATACACCGAGGGCAGGTATTGAGGGAGTGTGGGCCTCAGTACCTCCATGGCAAGGAGGGAGGGAGTGGGGTCTCAGGCCCCCCAGTGCAGGGAAGGAGGCAGTGTGGACCTTAGTACCACGAGGGAAGGTAGGGTGTGTGGGCCTCATTACCCCGAGGGGGGGAGGGACGGATTTTGGGCCTCAGTACCCCCAGGGCAGGGAGGGAATGAGTGTGGGCCTCAGTTCCCCCTTTTTGGGAAGGAGGGAGTGTGGACCTCAGGACCCACAGGGCAGGGAGGTAGGGAGTGTGGGCCTCAGTGCCCCCAGTGAGGGAGAGACGGAGTGTGGGCTTCAGTACTCCCAGGGAGGGAGAGACGGAGTGTGGACCTCAGTACCCCCACGGCAGAGACGCAGTGAGTGTGGGCTCAGTACCCCCAGGAAGAGGGATCGGATGTGTGGACCTCAGTATTCCCAGCACAGGGAGGGAGGGAGACTGGGCCTCATTACTCCGAGGACAGGGAAGGAGGGAGAGTGGGCCTTTGTATCCCCAGACATGAAGGAAGGGCGGGTGTGTGGGCCTTAGTACTAAGGGCAGGGAGGGAATGAGTGTGGTCCTCAGTTCCTCCAGGACAGGGAGAGTGTGAGGGCCTCAGTAACTCCAGGACAGGGAGGGAGTGTGGGCCTCAGTACACCGAAGACAGGGAGGGAGGGCGGGGAGTTTGGGCCTCAGTACCACCAGGGCAGCGAGGGAGAGAGGGAGAATGGGCCTCATTACCCCCAGAGCAGGCAGGGAGTGAGGGAGTGTGGGCCTCAGTACCCCAAGGGCGGGCAAGGAGAGTGGGCCTCAGTATCCCCAGTGCAGGCAGGGAGGGAGGGAGTGAGGGCCTCATTACCTCCAGAGAGGGAGGGGGGGTGTGGGCCACAGAAGCCCCAGGACAGGGCCTGAAGGAATGTGGGCCTCAGTTCCGCCAGTGCACGGAGGGAAGGAGTTTGCGCCTCAGTAACCCGAGGGCAGGGAGGGAGGGAGAGTGGACCTCAGTACACCAGGGCAGGGAGGGAAGGAGTTTGCTCCTCATTACCCCGAGGGCAAGGAGTGAAGGAGTGAGTGTGGCCCTCAGGACCTTGAGGGCAGGGAGGGAGGTCGGGTGGGCCTCAGTAACACCAATGTAGGAAGGGAGGGAGAGAGTGCAGGCCTCAGTACCTCCAGGGCAGTGAGTGAGCGAGTGCAGCCCACAGAACCTCTGGGGCTGGGAGGGAAGGAGGGTGTGTGGGCCTCAGTACCTCCAGGGCAGGGAGCGAGTATGGGGCTCAGAACATCCAGGGGTAAGAGAGAAGGAGTGTGGGCCTCAGTAACCCCATGGAGGGAGGGAGGAAGTATGTGTGGGCCGAGTCGCCCCAGGTCTGAGTGTGAGGGAGATTGGGCCTCAGTACCCCGAGGGCAGGAATGGAGGGAGGGTGTGTGGGCCTCAGTTCCACAAGGCCAGGGCGGGAGGGAGTTTGAGCCTCAGTACCTGCAGGTAGAGTGTGAGGGAGTGTGGGCCTCAGTACCCCTAGTGCAGGGAGGCAGGGAGTGTGGGCCTCAATACTTCTAGGAGAGGGAGGGAGGGAGTGTCGGCCTCATTACCCCCATCACAGTGAGACAGGGAGTATGGGCCTCAGTAACTCCAGGGCAAGGAGTGAGTCAGGGCATCATACCTCAAGGGAGAGAGGGCGGGAGGGAGTGTGGGCCTCACGCGGAGAGAGGGAGGGAGTGTGGGCCTCAGTACACCCAGCGCAGGGAGGGAGGTCGCGGGTGTGGGCCTCAGTTCCCACAGATAGGGAGGGGATGAGTGCCTCAGTACTTCCACGGCAGCGTGAGAGTGAGTGTGGTCCTCAGCACCCGCATGGCAGGGAGGGAGGGAGTGAGTGTGGGCCTCAGTACCCCGACGGTAGTGAGGGAGGGAATATGGGCCTCAGCACCTCCAAGGAATGCCAGAGGGAGCCTTGGCCTCAATACCCTCAGGGCAGGTAGGGAGGGTGTGTGAGCCTCAGTAACCGCAGGGCAGGCAGGCAGCGAGAATGGGCCTCAGGACCTCCAGGGCAAGGAGGGAGGGAGTGTGGCCCTCAGTACCCCAGGGCAAGGGGGGAATTAGTGTCGGCCTCAGGTCCCCCAGGGCAAGGAGGGAGAGAGATTGGTCCTCAGTACCTCAATGGCAGGTTAGGAGGGAGTGTGGGCCTCAGTACCTCAAGGGCAGGAAAGGAGGGAGTGTGGGCCTCAGTATCCCAAGGGCAGGGAGAGTAGGTGTGCGGGCCTCAGTACCACCAGGGCAGAGTGTGAGGGAGTGAGACTGGGCCTCAAGACCCGCAGGGCAGGGAGGGAGGAATTTTTGGCCTCAGTACCTCCAAGGAGAGAGGGAGGGAGTCTGGGCCTCTATACCCCCAGAGCAGGTAGGGAGGGTGTGTGGGCCCCAGTAACCGCAGGGCAGGCAGGCAGCGAGCATGGGCCTCAGGACCTCCAGGGCAAGGAGGGAGCGAGTGTGGGCCTCAGTACCCCAGGGCAAGGAGGGAGTGAGTGTGGGCCTCAGTACCCCCAGGGCAGGGAAGGAGGGAGTGTGGACCTTAGTACCCCGAGGGCAGGGTGGTAGTGAGTGTGGACCTCAATATCTCCAGGGCAGGGAGGGAGTTTGGGCCTCAGTACTTCCAGGGCAGGAAAGGAGGGAATTTCGGTCTCAGTACCGCGAGGGCAGGGAGCGAGTGACGGCCTCAGTACTTCCAGTGAGGGAGGACAGGAGTGTGGGCCTGAATACCCACAGTGCAGGATTGAGGGATTGTGAGCCTCAGTATCACAAGGCCAGGGAGCGAGGGCGAGTGGGCCTCAGTACCTCCTGTGCAAAGATGGAAGGAGTGCATGCCTCAGTACTCCCAGGGCAGGGAGGGAGGGAGTGTGGACCTCAGAACCCCCAGGGCAAACAGGGGTGGAGTGTGGGCCTCAGTACCCTCAGGGCAGGGAGGAAGGGAATTTGGGCCTCAGTACTACCAGGGAGGGAGAGAGGGTGTGTGCGCCTCAGTACCCCCTGGGCGGGAGAGAGGGAGTGTGGACCTCAGCACTCCCAGCTCAGGGTTGGAGGGAGATTGAGCCTCAGTACCTCCAGGGGCGGAGGGAGGGAGTATGAGACTCAGTACCCCCAGGGCAGGGAGTTGGGGAGGGAGTGTGGGTCTCAGTACCCCAGAGGCGGGAGGGAGTGTGAGCCTGTGTACTCCCAGGGCAGAGAGTGCCGGAGTGTGGGCCTCAGTACGCCAAGATAGTGTGGGAGTGTGGGCCTCCGTATCCCCAGGTCAGGGAGGGTGTTTGGGCCTCAGTACCCCGAGGACAGGGAGGAAGGAAGTGAGAGTGGGCCTCAGGACCCCCAGGGCATGGAGGGAGACAAGGTAGCCTCAGGACCCCCAGGGCAGCGAGGATGGAGTGTGGACCTCAGGACACGCAGGGCAGGGTGTGAGGGAGTGTGGGCCTCAGGACACCCAGGTCAAAGTGTGAGGGATTGTGGGCCTCTACCCCCAGGGCAGGGAGGGAGGGAGTCTGGGCCTCCGTACACCCAGGATTGGGAGGGAGGGAGGGAGCGTGTGTCTCAGTACCCCAGGGCAGCGAGGGAGGGAGTGTGGGCCTCAGGACACCCAGGGCAGCGAAGTAGGGAGTATTGACCTCAGGACACGCAGGACAGAAAGTGAGGGAGTGTGTGCCTCAGTACCCCCAGGACAGGGAGAGAGGGAGGGGGTGTTGGCCACAGTACCCCCAGACAGGTATGGAGGGCGTGTGGACCTCAGTTCCCCCAATGCGGGAAGGAGGGTGTGTGGGCCTCTGTATCCGAAGGGCAGGGAGCAAGAGTGAGCCTCAGTAACATTGGGCAGGTAGGGAGGAAGTGTGGCCTCAGTACAACCAGGGCAGAGAGGCAGGGAGCGTGGGCCTCAGTACCCCCAGAAAGGGAAGGAATGTGAGCCGTAGTACCCCCATGGCAGAGACGGATGGGGTGTAGACCTCAGTACTCCCATAATAGGGAGGGAGGTGTGTGGGCCTCAGTAACCCCAGGGCGGGGAGTGAGGTAGGCAGAGAGTGTGGGCCTCATTACCACCAGGGCAGGGAGGGATCGAGTGTGTGCCTCAGTACACCCACAGCACTGAGGGAGGGAGTTTGGGCCTCAGAACTTCCTGGGCAGGGAGGGAGTGAGTGCGGGCCTAAGTTCCCCAGGGTAGCGAGGGAGGAGAGTGGGCCTCAGTATCCGCAGGGTAAGAAGGGATGGAGTGTGCATCGCAGAACCTCCAGGGCAGCGATGGAAGGAGTGTGGGCCTCAGTACCACCAGGGCAGAGTGTGAGGGAGTGAGACTGGGCCTCAAGACCCCCAGGGCAGGGAGGGAGCGAGTGTGGGCCTCTGTACCCGCAGTGTAAGGAGAGAGAGAGTGTGGGCATCAGTACCCCCTGTGTAGGTAGGGAGGGAGTGTGGGCCTCAGTACCCGCAGATAGGAATGGAGTTTTGGCCTCAGGACACTGAAGACAGTGAGGGAGGGAAAGTGTGTGTGCCTTAGTACCCCCAGGGCAGGGACGGAGTGAGTGTGGGCTTCAGTACGTCCCGGGCAGGGAGGGTGTGTGGAGCTCAGTAGCCCCAGGGCAGGGAGGGAATGAGGAAGTGTGGGCCTCAGTACACCTTCGGCATGGAGGGTGGAATGTGGGCCTCAGTACCCACAGGGCAGGGAGGGAGTTTGTGCCTCAGTGCCCACAGGGCACGGAGGGTGTCAGTGTTAGGCGCAGGACCCCAAGGACAGGGAGGGAGGAATGTGGGCTTCAGTACACCCAGGGTGGGGAGGGAGCGAACTTGCGCCTCAGTTCCACAAGGCCAGGGAGGGAAGGAGTGTGGGCCTCAGTACCACAAGGACAGGCAGGGAGTGAGTGTGTGCCTCAGGACCCTCAGGGCAGTGAGGGAGTATGGGCCTCAGTACCCGAGGGTGTGGAGGGAGGGAGTGTGGGCCTCAGTAAACCCAGGGCAGAGAATGAGGAAGCGTGCGCCTCAGTAACCCAAGGATAGGGAGGGAGGGAGTGAGCATTGGCCTCAGGACCCCGAGGGCAGGGAGCGAGGGAGTGTGGGCCTCACTACCCCCAGTGCAGGAAGGCAGGGAAAGTGGGCCTCAGCAAACCCAGAGCAGGTAGGGAGGGAGTGTGGGCCTCAGTTGCCCCAGGGAGGGAGAAAGGGAGTGTGGTCCTGGTCCCCCCAGGACAGGAAGGGAGGGTGATTGGGCCTCAGTACCTCAATGACAGGCAAGGAGGGAATGTGGGCCTCAGTACCTCAAGGGCAGGAAAGGAGAGAGTGTGGGCCTCAGTGCCCCAAGGGCAGGGAGGGTGGGTGTTCGGGCCTCATTACCACCAGAGCAGGGTGTGAGGCAGTGAGACTGGGCCTCAAGTCCCCCAGGGCAGGGAGAGAGGGAGTGTGGGCCTCAGTAACTTCAAGGAGAGAGGGCGGGACTCTGGGCCTCAATACCCACAGGGTAGGTGGTGAAGGTGTGTGGGGCTCAGTACCCGCAGGGCAGGCACGCAGCGAGCATGCGCCTCAGGACCTCCAGGGGAAGGAGGGATGGAGTGTGAGCCTCCGTACCTCCAGGGCAGGTAGGGTCCGTGGGCCATAGAACCCCAAGGACAGTGAGGGAGTTAGTGGGGGCCTCAGTACCTTCAAGGAGTAAGCGAGAGAGACTGGGCCTCCGTACTCCGAGGGCAGGGAGGGAGGGAGAATGGGCCTCAGTACCCCAGGGCAAGGAGGGAGGGAGTATCGACCTCATATCACCCAGGGCAAGGAGGGAGGGAGTGTGGGCCTCAGCACCACCACGGCAGGGAAGGAAGGAGTGTGGAACTTAGTACCCCGTGGGTAGGGAGGGAGTGATGTGGGCCTCAATACCTCCAGGGCAGGGAGGGAGTTTGGGCCTCCGTACATCCAGGGCAGGGAAGAAGGGAATTTGGGCCTCAGTACCTCCAGGGCAGGTAGCGAGTGACGGCCTCAGTACTTCCAGGGAGTGAGGACAGTAGGGTGGGCCTCAATACCCCCAGCGCAGGATGGAGGGAGTGTTGGGCCTCAGCACCAAAATGCCAGGGAGGGAGGGCGAGGGGGCCTCAGTACCTCCTGTGGAAGGATGGAGGGAGTAGAGGCCTCAGTACCCCCAGGGCAGGGAGGGAAGGAGTGTGGGCCTCAGAACCCCCAGGGCAAACAGGGGTGGAGTGTGGGCCTCAGTACCCTCAGGGCAGGGAGGAAGGGAATTTGGGCCTCAGTAATCCCAGGGAGGGAGAGAGGGTGTGTGCGCCTCAGTACCCCCTGGGCAGGAGAGAGGGTGTGTGGAGGTCAGCATTCCCAGCTTAGGGAGGGATGGAGATTGAGCCTCAGTACCTCGAGGTGCGGAGGGAGGGAGTATGGGCCTCAGTACCCCCAGGGCAGGGAGTTAGGGAGGGAGTGTGGGCCTCAGTACTCCCAGAGGAGGGAGGGAGTATGGGCCTGTGTACTCCCAGGGCAGAGAGGGCCGGAGTGTGGGCCTCAGTACGCCCAGATAGTGTGGGAGTGTGGGCCTCCGTATCCCCAGGGCAGGGAGGGAGACAGTTTAGCCTCAGGACCCCCAGGTCAGCGAAGGAGGGATTGTGGACCTCAGGACACGCAGGGCAGGGAGAAAGGGAGTGTTAGCCTCAGGAAACCCAGGTCAAAGTGTGAGGGAGTGTCGCCCTCAGTACTCCCAGGGCAGGGAGTGAGCGTGATTCGGCATCAGTATATCCAAGGAGCAAGGGATTGTGGGCCTCTACCCACAGGGCAGGGAGGGAGGGAGTCTTGGCCTCCGTACACCCAGGATTCGGAGGGAGGGAGGGAGCTTGGGTCTCAGTACCCCAGGGCAGCGAGGGAGGAGTGTGGGCCTCAGGACACCCAGGGCAGCGAAGTAGGGACTGTGGACTTCAGGACACGCAGGGCAGGAAGTGAGGGAGTGTGGGCTTCAATACCTCCAGGACAGGGAGAGAGGGAGGGGGAGTTGGCCACAGTACACCCAGAGCAGGTAGGGAGGGTGTGTCGACCTCAGTTCCCCCAAAGCAGGAGGGAGTGTGTATGGGCCGCTGTATCCCAAGGGCAGGGAGCAAGAGTGGGCCTCAGTATCCTTGGGCAGATAGGGAGGAAGTGTGCCTCAGTACACCCAGGGCAGAGAGGCAGGGAGTGTGGGCTTCAGTAAACACAGATAGGTAGGGAATGTGAGCCTTAGTACCCCCAGGGCAGAGACGGATGGGGTGTGGACCTCAGTACCCCCATGACAGGGAGGGAGGTGTGTGGGTCTTAGTAACCCCAGGGCGGGGCGGGAGGGAGTATGGGCCTCAGTACACCCACGGCACTGAGTGAGGGAGTGTGGGCCCCAGTACTCCCTCGGCAGGGAAGGAGGGAGTGAGTGCGGGCCTCAGTATTCCAGGGTAGCGAGGGAGGAGAGTGGGCCTCAGTACCTGCAGTGTAAGGAGGGAGGGAGTGTACACCTCAGAACCCCCAGCGCAGTGAAAGTTGGAGTGTGGGCCTCAGTACCCCAAGGGCAGGGAGTGAGGGAGTGTGTGCCTCAGTACCCCAGGGCAGGGAGGGAGAGAGTGTGGGCCTCAGTACTCGCAGGGTAAGGAGAGAGGAAGTGTGGGCCTCAGTACCCGCAGATAGGAATGGAGTTTGGGCCTCAGGACCAAGAAGACAGTGAGGGAGGGATGGCGTGTGGGCCTTAGTACCCACAGGGCAGGGACGGAGTGAGTGTGGGCTTCAGTCCCTCCCGGGCAGGGAGGGTGTGTGGACCTCAGTAGCCCTAGGGCAGGGAGGGAGTGAGGAAGTGTGGGCCTCAGTACCCCCAGGGTATGGAGGGGGGAATGTGGGCCTCAGGACCCACAGGGCAGGGAGGGAGTTTGTGCCTCAGTGCCCACAGGGCACGGAGGGAGTCAGTGTAAGCCTCAGAACCCCAAGGGCATGGAGGGAGGAGTGTGGGCCTCAGTACACCCAGGGTGGGGAGGGAGGGAGCTTGCATCTCAGTACCACAAGGCCAGGGAGGGAAGGAATGTGGGCCTCAGTACCACAAGGACAGGGACGGAGTGAGTGTGTGCCTCAGGACCCTCTGGGCAGTGAGGGAGTGTGGGCCTCAATATCCCCAGCGTGTGGAGGGAGGGCTTGTGGGCCTCAGCAACTCCAGGGAAAGAATGAGGGATTGTGGGCCTCAGTAACCCAAGGATAGGGAGGGAGGGAGTGAGAGTGGGACTCAGGATACCGAGGGCAGGGAGGGAGGGAGTGTGGGCCTCACTACCACCAGTGCAGGAAGGCAGGGAGAGTGGGCCTCAGGAACCCCAGAGCAGGTAGGGAGGGAGTGTGGGCCTCTGTGTCCCCAGGGCAGTGAGGGAGTTTGGGCCTCAGTACACCCAGGGAGCGAGAGAGGGATTGTGGGCCTCAGTATCCCCAGGGCAGAGAGTGGTTCGGAGTTTGAGCCTATGTACCTCCCGATCGGGAGGGATTGTGGGTCTCAGTACCTCCAGGGCAGGGAGGGAGGCAGAGAGATAGTGTGGACATCAGCACCCCCAGGATTGGGAGGGAGTTTGGGCCTAATTACCCGCAGGGAGGGAGGGAGGGTGGGCCTCAGTATCCCCACGGTAGGGAGGGAGGGCGTGTGAGTCTCTGTAACCCCAGGGCAGGGAGGTAGGGAGGGTGGGCCTCAGCTTCTCAACGGTAGGGAGGGACGGCGTGTGCGCCTCAGTACCCCCACAGTTGGGAGGTAGGGAGTGTGGACCTCAATACCTCCAGGGCAGGGAGGGAATGTATGGGCCTCAGTACCCCCTGGGCAGGGAAGGAGAGAATGTGGGCCTCAGTTCCCCCAGAACAGGGAGAGAGGGAGTGTGGTCCTCCGTACCCCCAGGGCAGGGAGAGAGGGAGTGTGGACCTCAGTACACCCAGAGCAGGGAAGGAGGGCGTGTTGGCCTCAGTACCTCCAGGACAGGGAGGGAGTGTGGGCCTCAGTATTTCCAGGGCAGGGAGGGAGGCAATGTGTTCCTCAGTACTTGGAGAGAAGGAGGGAGTGTGGGCCTCAGTGACCCCAGGGCAGGGAGAGAGGGTGTGTGGACTTCAGTACACCCAGGGAAGGGAGGGAGGGAGTGTGTGCTTCAGTAACCACAGAGCAGGGAGAGAGGGAGTGTAGGCCTCAGTACCTCCAGGGACGGAGGGAGAAAGAGTTGGCCTCAGTACCCCAAGGGCAGGGAGAGATGGAGTGAGGGCCTCAGTACTCGAAGTGAGCCAGTAAGTGTGGTCCTCAGTATCCACAGGGCAGGGAAGGAGAGAGTGTGGGCTTCAGTATCCCTGGACAGGGAGGAGGGAGTGTGGGTCTCAATACCCCCAGGGGAGGGAGGGAGGTAATGTTTGGGGAGGAAGGCAGGCAGTTTGGGCCTCACTACCCGCAGGGCATGTAGGGAGGGAGGAAGTGTGTACCTCAGTACCCACAGGGCAGGAAGGGAGGGAGTGTGGGTCTCAATCACCCCGGCGAGGCAGGGAGGGAGGAAGTGTGACCCTCAGTACCCCCAGGTCTGAGTGTGAGTGAGTGTGGGCCTCGGTACCCGAGCGCAGTGAGGGAGGGAGTGCGGGCCTCAGTACACCAGCGCAGTGAGGCAGGCAAGGAGTGTGGGCCTCAGTACCCCCAGGTCAGAGTGTGAGGGAGTGTGGGCCTCAGTACCCACAGGGCAGTGAGAGAGGAAGTGTGGGCCTCAGTTCCCGCAGGACAGGGAGTGTGAGCATCAGTATCACAAGGCCAGGGAGGGAGGGAGTGTGGGCCTCAGTACCGCCGGTTGGGAGAGAGGGTGTGTGGAATTCAGTGCACCCAGGGAAGGGAGGGAGGGACTGTGTGCTTCAGTAACCCCAGAGCAGGGAGAGATTGAGTGTGGGCCTCAGTACCTCCAGGGATGGATGGAGAAAGAGTGGCCTCAGTGCCCCAAGGGCAGGGAGAGATGGAGTGAGGGCCTCAGTACTAGAAGTGAGGCAGGAAGTGTGGGACTCAGTATCCACAGGGCAGGGAAGGAGAGAGTGTGGGCCTCAGTATCTCTGGACAGGGAGGAGGGAGTGTGGGTCTCATTACCCCCAGGGCAGGGAGAGAGGTAATGTTTGGGGAGGAAGGCAGGCAGTGTGGGCCTCACTACTCATAGGGCATGGAGCGAGGGAGTAAGTGTGTGCCTCAGTACCCACAGGACAGGGAGTGAGGGAGTGTGGGCCTCAATCACCCCGGCGAGGCAGTGAGGGAGGAAGTGTGACCCTCAGTACCCCCAGGTCTGAGTGTGAGTGAGTGTGGGCCTCGGTACCCGAGCGCAGTGAGGGAGGGAGTGCGGGCCTCAGTACACCAGCGCAGTGAGGCAGGCAAGGAGTGTGGGCCTCAGTACCCCCAGGTCAGAGTGTGAGGGAGTGTGGGCCTCAGTACCCCCAGGGCAGGGAGGGAGGGACTGTGGGCCTCAGTACCCGCAGGACAGGGAGTGTGAGCGTCAGTACCACAAGGCCAGGGAGGGAGGGAGTGTGTGCCTCAGTACCGCCGGCTGGGAGTGTGAGCCTCAGTACACGCAGGGCAGGGAGGCTGCGTGTGCCTCAGTAACCCCAGGGCAGGAAGGGAGGGAGTGCGGGCCTCAGTACCCCCAGGGCAGGGAGAGGTGGAGTGAGGGCCTCAGTACACGAAGTGAGGCAGGAAGTGTGGGCCTCAGTATCCCCAGGGCAGGGAAGGAGAGAGTGTGGGCCTCAGTATCCCTGGACAGGGAGGAGGGAGTGTGGGTCTCAATACCCCCAGGGCAGGGAGGGAGGGAGTGCCTGGGGGGGAGGCAGGGAGTGTGGGCCTCACTACCCTCGGGGCAGGAAGGGAGGAAGGGAGTGTGGGCCTCAGTACCTCCAGGGCAGGGAGGGAGGTAATGTTTGGGGAGGAAGGCAGGCAGTGTGGGCCTCACTACCCGCAGGGCATGGAGGGAGGGAGGAAGTGTGTGCCTCAGTAACCACAGGGCAGGGAGGGATGGAGTGTGGGCCTCAATCACCCCGGCGAGGGAGGGAGGGAGGAAGTGTGACCCTCAGTACCCCCAGGTCTGAATGTGAGTGAGTCTGGGCCTCGGTACAAGAGCACAGTGAGAGAGGGAGTGCGGGCCTCAGTACACCAGCGCAGTGAGGCAGGCAAGGAGTGTGGGCCTCAGTACCCCAGGTCAGAGTGTGCGGGAGTTTGGGCCTCAGTACACCCAGGGCTGGGAGGGAGGGAGTTTGGGCCTCAGTACCCGCAGGACAGGGAGTGTGAGCTTCAGTACCACAAGGCCAGGGAGGGAGGGAGTGTGGGCCTCATTACCGCCGGCTGGGAGAGTGAGCCTCAGTACCCCCAGGGCAGCGAGGGTACGTGTGCCTCAGTACCCCCAGGGCAGGAAGGGACGGAGTGCGGGCCTCAGTACCCCCAGGGCAGGGAGGGTTGGAGTGTGGGCGTAAGTTGCCCGAGGTAGGGAGGGCATGAGGGTCTCAGTACCCCCACGGCAGGGTGGGAGTGAGGGCAGGCCTCAGTACCCCCAGGAGAGGGAGGGTGTGTGGGCCTCAGAATCCTCAGGGCAGGAAGGGAGAGAGAGTGGGCCCTAGTACCCCTAGGGCAGGGAGGGACGGAGTGTGTGTCTCAATAACAATAAAGTGGGAGGGAATGTGGGTTTCAGTACCCTCAGGACTGGAGAGAGGGAGTATGGACTTTTGGTACTCGGAGAGATGGAGTGAGTTTGGGCCTCAGTACCCCAGGACAGGGAGGAGGGAGTGTGGGTCTCAGTACTCCAAGGGCAGTGAGGGAGGAAGGGAGCGTGTGTGGGCATCAGTACCCCCAGGCCAAAGTGTGAGGGAGTGTAGGCCTCAGTACCCCGGGACAATAAGGGAGGGATTGTGGACCTCAGTACCTGCAGGGCAGGGAGGGTGGGAGTGTGGCCATCAGTACCCCGAGGGCAGGGAGGGAGGGTGTGTGGGTCTCAGTACCTCCAGAGCAGGGAGGGAGTGTGGGCCTCAGCACCCCAGGACAGTGAGGCATGGAGGAAGTGTGGGCCTCAGTACCACCAGACCAGGGAGGGAGGGTGAGTGGGCCTCAGTACCTCCAGACCAGGGAGGGAGGGAGTGTTGGTCTCAGATCCTCCAGGCCAGGGAGGGAGGGAGAGTGGGCACCAGTTGTACAATGGCCAGGAGGGAGGCAGTTTGGGCGTCAGTACCTCCAGGGCAGGGAGGAAGGGTGTGTGTGTGTGCCTCAGTACACCCAGGGCAGGGAGGAAGTGTGGGAATCAAAACCACATCGCTAGGGAGCAAGGGAGTTTGGGCCTCAGTACCCCCAGGGCATTGAGTGTGGGCCTCAGTAACATCATAGCTGGGTGTGAGCGAGTGTGGACCTCAGTACCTCCAGGGCATGGAGGCAGTGAGGTCCTCAGTGCCTCAAAGGAGGGAGGGAGGGAAGGAGTGTGGTCCTCAGGATCCCAGGGCAGGGAGGGAGGGAGTGTGGGCCTCAGGACCCTCAGGGCAGGGAGGGAGGGAAAATGGGCCTCAGTACCCCGAGCGCAAGGAAGGGAGGGAGTTTGGGCCACAGTACCCCCAGGGCAGTGAGGGAGTGAGGGAGTGTGGGCCTCAGTACCTCCATGGCAGGGAAGTTGGGATTGTGGTCCTCAGTACATCCAGGGCAGCGAGGGAGGTAGAGACTGTAGGCCTCAGTCCCTCCAGGGCAGGGAAGGTGGGAATGTTGGCATCAGTTCCCTCAGGGCAGTTAGTGTGGGAGTGTGTGTCCCAGGACTCCCAGGGCAAGGTGGGAGGAGCGTGGGCCTCAGTACCACCAGCGCAGGGAGCCAGGGAGTGCCTGGGCAGGGAGGAAAGCACTGTGGGCCTCAGTAACACCAGGTCAGAGTGTGAGGGAGTGTGGGCCTCAGTTTCCCCTGCGAGGGAGGGAGCGAGTTTGTGTGGGCCTCAGGACCCCGAGGGTAGTAGGGAGCGAGTGTGGGCCTCAGTACACCAGGGCAGGGATGGAGGGAGGGAGTGTGAGCCTCATTACCCCGAGGGCAGTGAGTGAGGTAGTGTGGGCCTCAGTACCCCCAGTTTAGGGAGCGAGTGAGTGTGGGCCTCACTACATCCAGGGCAGGGTGGGAGGGAGTGCCTGGGCAGGGAGGGAGGCAGTTCTGGCCTCAGTAACACCAGGTCAGAGTGTGAGGGAGTGTGGGCCTCAGTTTCCCCAGCGAGAGAGTGAGGGAGTTTTTGTGGGCCTCAGGATCCCGAGGGTGGTAGGGAGCGAGTGTGGGCCTTAGTACCCCAGGGCAGGGAGCCTGAGAGTGTGGGCCTCAGTACCCCCAGGAGAGTGAGGGAGGGAGTGTGGGCCTCAGGTCCCCCAGTGCAGGGCGAGAGGGAGTGTGGGCCTCAGTACCTCCAGTGCATGGAAGGAGTGAGCAAGTGTGGGCCTCAGTACCCCCAGGGAGCGAGAGAGGGAGTGTGGGCCTGAGTACCTGTACGGCAGGGAGAGAGATTGGGCCTCAGTGCACCCAGGCCAGTGATGGAGGAAATGAGTGTTTGTCTCATTACCCCCAGGGCAGGGCCTGAGCGAGTGTAGGCATCAGTAGCCCGAGGATAGGGAGGGAGGGAGTGAGAGTGAGCTTCAGGACCCGCAGGGCATGGAGGGAGGGAGTTAGGGCCTCATTACCTCCAAGGATTGAGGGAGGGAATCCGGTTCTCTGTACCCCCAGGTCAGGGAGGGAGGGAGTGTGGGCCTCAGTTCCCCCAGGGCAGAGAGGGACGGCGTTTGGGCCTCAGTACCACTAGATATGGAGGGTGTGTGAACTTCAGTACCCCCACGGCAGTGAGGTAGGGAAGGAGTGTGAGTCTCAGTACCCCAGGCAGGGAGGGAGTGAGTGTGGGCCTCAGTACCCCCACGTTAGAGATGGAGGCAGCGTGGACCTCAGTACCCCGATGATAGGGTGGGAGGGAGTGAGATTGGGCCTCCGGACCACCAGGGGAGAGAAGAATGGAGTGTGGGCCTCAGTACCTCCAGGGCAGGGAGGGAGGCAGTTTAGGCCTCATTACCTCCAGTGCAGGGAGGGAGGTTGTGTGGGCCTCAGGAACCCCAGGGCAGGAAAGGAGTTAGGTCGTGTGGGCCTCAGTACCTCCAGGGCGGGGAGGGGGGGAGTTTGGACCTCATTACCTCCAATGCAGGGAGGTAGGATGTGCGACCTCAGTTACTCCAAGGAGTGAGAGAGGGAGTCTGGGACTCCATACTCCCAGGGCAGGGAGGGAGGAAGTGAGTGTGGGCGTCAGCATTGCCAGGGCAGGAAGGGAGTAGTATGGGCCTCAGTACCTCCAGTGCAGGGAGGAAGGAGTGTGGGCATCAGTACCTCCTGTGCAGGGAGGGAGGAGTGAAGGCCTCAGTACCCCCAGGGTAGGGAGTGAGTGTGAGCCACAGTACACGCAGGGCAGGCAGGGAGGGATGGAGTGTGGTCCTCAGTACCCCCAGGGTAGGGCAGGGAGTGAGTGAGGGCCTCAGTACCTCTAGGGCAGGGAGTGAGGGAGTCTGGACCTCAGCACTCCCAGTTCATGGAGGGAGGGCGATTGGGCCTCATTACCCCCAGGACAGGGATGTAGGGAGTTCGGGCCTCAGTACCCCGAGGGTAGGGAGGGAGGGAGAGTGGGCCTTTATATCCCCAGGGCAGGAAGGGAGGGATGGAGTGCTGGCCTCAGTACCACAAGGCCAGGGAGGGAGTGAGTGTGAACCTCATTACACCCACCGCAGTGTGTGAGGAAATGTGGTTCTCAGTACACCCAGGTCAATGTGCGAGGGAGTGATGGCCTCAGTTTCCGCAGGGAGAGTGGAGAGAGGGAGATAGAGAGGGCCTGAGGACCCCGAGGGCGGGATGAAGGTAGTTTGGTCCTCAGTAATCCTGGGAGGGAGAGAGGGAGTGTGGGCCTCAGTACCCCCAGGGAGGGAGGGTGGGAGTGTGGGCCTCAGTACACACAGGATGAGTGTGAGGAAATGTGGGCCTCAGTACCCCCAGGGAGGAAGAGAGTGAGTGTGGGCCTCAGTATCCCCAGGGAGGGAGGGAGGGAGTATGGACCTCAGCACTCGATGATGGGGAGGGAGGGAGTGAGATTGGATCTCAGGAGCCAATCTCCATGGCTGTGAAGGAGTGAGGGCCTCAGTACCTCCAAGGAGGGAGGGAGGTAGCCTGGGCCTTCGTACTCCCAGGGCACGAAGGGAGGTAGTGAGTGTGGGCCTCAGTACCTCCAGTGCAGTGAGGGGCGAGTGTGGGCCTTAGTACCTCCAGTGCAGGGAGGAAGGAGTGTGGGCCTCAGTATCTCCAGGACAGGGAGAGAGGGAGTGTGGTCATCAGTAACCCCAGGGCGGGAGGGAGGCTGTACGGGCCTCAGTACCTGCAGTGCAGGTATCGAGGGTTTGTGGGTCTTTGTATCCCCAGGGCAGTGCAGGGAATGAGTGTGGCCCTGTGGACCTCCAGGGCATCGAAGGAGGGAGTGTGGGCCTTAGTACCTCCAGGACAGGGAGGGAGGAAGGGAGTGTGGTCCTCAGTATACCCAGCGCAGAGAGAGAGGGAGTTAGAGTGGGCCTCAGGACCCCTTGAGCAGGGAGGGAGGGAGTGTGCGCCTCAGTAACCCCAGGGCAGGGAGGGCGTGAGTGTGGGCCTGAGCACCCCCAGGGCAGGGAGGGAGGGAGTGTGGTCCTGAGGACCCCCAGGGCAGGGAGGGAGGTAGTGAGTGTGGACCTCAGGACCCCGAGGGCAGGGAGGGAGGGATTGTGGGCCTCAGTACCCAGAGAGAGGAGGGAGTTTTGGCGTCAGTATCCCCAGGGCAGGGATGGAGGGAGTGAGTGTGGTCCTCAGGACCCCCAGGGCAGGGAGGGAGGAAGAGTGGTCCTCAGTACCCCCAGGACAGGGAGGGAGGGAGTGAGGGCTTCAGTCACACCAGGCTTGGGAGAGAGGGAGGGAGTGATTGCGGGCCTCAGTACTCCAGGCGAGATAGGGTACGTGCTCCTCAGTACCCCCAGGGCAGGGAGGGAGGGAGATTGAGTCTCAATATCCCGAGGTCAGCGAGGGAGGGTCAGTGGGCCTTTTTATCCCCAGGGCAGGGAGGGCGAGAGTGTGGCCCTCAGGATCCCCAGGGCATCGAAGGAGGGAGGGTGGGCCTCGGTACCCCCAGGGCAGGGAGGGAATGTGGGCCTCAATACCCGCAGGACAGGGAGGGAGGGCGGGAGTATGGGCCTCAGTATACAAAGCGCAAAGAGCGAGGGAGTTAGAGTGGGCCTCAGGACACCTTGAGCATGGAGGGAGGGAGTGTGGGCCACAGTACCCCAGGGCCGGGAGGGATGGAGTGTGGGCTTCAGTATCCCCAGGGATAGGGAGGGAGTGTGGGCCTCAGGAAGCCCAGGGCAGGGAGGGAGGTAGTGTGGGCCTCAGTTCCCTCAGGACAGGAGAGAGGGAGTATGGGCCTCAGTACTCGGAGAGATGGAGGGAGTATGAGCCTCAGTAGCCCAGGACAGGGAAGGAGGGAGCGTGGGTCTCAGTACACCCAGGGCAGTGAGGAGGAAGTGTGGGCCTCAGTAATCCAAGGGCTGGGGGGAGGAAATGTGGGCCTCAGTGCCTGGAGGGCAGGGAGCGATGCAGTGTGGTCCTCAGTACTTCCACGGCAGTTCGTTCGAGATTTTGGGCCTCAGTATACCCAGGACAGTGTGTGAGGTAGGGCGTATTGGCCTACGTACCCCTAGACAGGAAGGGAGGGGTGAGTGCGAGCATCAGTGCTGCCAGGACACGGAGGGAGTTAGTTTTGGGCCTCAGTACCCCCAGCGCAGGGACTGAATGTGGGCCTCAATACCCGCAGGGCAGGGAGGGAGGGAGTGTGGGCCTCAGTATACCCAGCGCAGAGAGAGAGGGAGTTCGAGTGGGCCTCAGGACCCCTTGAGCAGGGAGGGAGGGAGTGTGGGCCTCAGTACCCCCAGGGCAGGGAGGGCGTGAGCGTGGGCCTCAGTGCCCACAAGACAGGTAGGGAGGGAGTGTATGCCTCAGTACTCCCAGGGCAGGGAGGGAGGGAGTGTGGGCCTCAGCAACCCCAAGGGCAGGGAGGCAGGGAGTGTGGTCCTGAGGACCCCCAGGGCCGGGAGGGAGGTAGTGAATGTGGACCTCAGGACCCCGAGTGCAGAGAGGGAGGGAGTGTGGGCCTCAGTACCCAAAGAGAGGAGGGAGTTTTGGCCTCAGTACCCCCAGGTGAGGGAGGGAGGGATAGAGTGTGGTCCTCAGGACCACCAGGGCAGGGAGGGAGGAAGAGTGGTCCTCAGTACCCCCACGACAGGGAGGGAGGGAGTGAGGGCTTCAGTCACAGCAGGCTTGGGAGGGAGGGAGGAAGTGATTGCGGGCTTCAGTACCCCAGGCGAGGGAGGGTACGTGCGCTTCGTAACCCCAGGGCAGGGAGAGAGAGAGTGTGGGCCTCAGAACATGCAGAAAAGAATGGAGTGTGGGCCTCAGTACCCCAGGGCCGGGAGGGAGGGAGTTTGGGCCTCAGTATCCCCAGGGATAGGGAGGGAGGGAGGGAGTGTGGGCCTCAGGACCCCCAGGGCAGGGAGGGAGGGAGTGTGGGCCTCAGTTCCCTCAGGACAGGAGAGAGGGAGTATGGGCCTCAGTACTCGCAGAGATGGAGGGAGTATGGGCCTCAGTACCCCAGGACAGGGAGGGAGGGAGCGTGGGTCTCAGTACCCCCAGGGCAGAGAGGGAGGATGTGTGGGCCTCAGTAATCCAAGGGCTGGGGGGAGGAAATTTCGGCCTCAGTACCGGGAGGGCAGGGAGCGATGCAGTGTGGTCCTCAGGACCTCCAAGGCAGTTAGGTCGAGATTTTGGGCCTCAGTACCCCCAGGACAGATGTGAGGGAGGGCGTGTTGGCCTCTGTACCCCTAGACAGTGCGGGCCTCAGTGCTGCCAGGACACGGAGGGAGTTAGTTTTGTGCCTCAGTACCCCCAGCGCAGGGAGTGAGTGAGTGTGGGCCTCAGTAATCCAGGTCAGGGAGGCAGATAGTTTGGGCCTCAGTACTCCCAGGGCAGACTGTGAGTGAGTGAGGGCCTCAGTTCTACCAAGGCAGGGAGGGAGCCAGTGTGAGCCTCAGTACACCCAGGGCAGGCAGGGTGCGAGTTAGTTTGGGCCTCAGTACTCCCATGGCACGGAGGGAGTGGGAGTGGACCTCAGGATCCCCAAGGCAGTGAGTCAGGGATTCTGTGCCTCAGTACCCCTAGAATCGGGTCGGAGGCAGTGTGGGCATCAGTACACGGAGAGAGGAGGGTGTGTGGTCCTCAGAACCACCAGGGCAGGAAGGGAGGGAGTGTGGGCCTCAGTATCCCTAGGGCCGGGTCGGAGGGAGTGTGGGCGTCAGTACCCGGAGAGAGGGAGGGTGTGTGGTCCTCAGAACCCCTAGGGCAGGGAGGGAGGGAGTCTGGGCCTCAGTACCTCCAGGGCACAGAGGGAATGAGGGCCTCAGTTCCTCCAGGGAGGGAGTGAGGGACTCAGTACCTTCAGGGAGTGAGGGGAGAGTGTGGGTCTCCGTACCCGCAGTGCAGGGAGTGAGTTAGGGCAACAGTACCTCCAGAGAGGGAGGGAGGGAGGGAGTGTGGACTTCAGTGCCCCCAGGGCAGGGAGAGAAAGTGGGCCTCAGTACTCCTGGGCAGGTATGGAGTGCGTGTGGGCCTCATTACCTCCAGGGCAGGGTGGGAGGGAGGGTGGGCCTCAGTACCTCCAGGGAAGAGAGGCATTGTGGGCCTCAGTAGCCCCAGGGCAGGGAACAACAGAATGTGGGCCTCAGTACCACAAGGCCATGGACTGAGGGAGTGTGAGCCTCATTACCCGCAGGGCTGTGATTGTGGGTATCTGGGCCTCAATACACTGAGTGCAGAGAGTGTGGGCATGCGTGTGGGCCTCAGTACCCCCATAGGAGGGAGTGTGGGCCTCAGTACCCACGTGGCAAGCAGGCAGGGAGTGTGGGCCTCAGTACCCCCATGGCAGGGTGTGTGGGCCTCAGTACCACCATGGCAGGGAGGCAGGGAATGTGGGCCTCAATACCCTCAGGGCCGGGAGAGAGGGAGTGAGGGATGTGTTTGCCTCAGTACCCCATGGGCAGGGATGGAGGGAGTGTGGGCCTCAGTACCTCCACGGCAGGGAGGGAGGGAGTGAGGAATGTGTTTGCCTCTGTATGCCCAGGGCAGGGATGGAGGGAGTGTGAGCCTCAGTACGCCCAGGGCAGGGAGGCAGCGAGTGTGGGCCACAGTACCCCCAGGGCAGGGAGGGACGGATTGAGGGATGTGTTTGCCTCCGTACCCCCAGGGCAGGGATGGAGGGAGTATGGGCCTCAGTACCTGCAGGACAGGGAGGGAGGGAGTGAGGAATGTGTTTGCCCCTGTACGCCCAGGGCAGGGAGGGAGAGAGGCCTCAGTACCTCAAGGGCAGTGAAGGAGGGATTGTGGGCCTCAGTTCCCTCAGGTCAGGAGAGAGGGAGTATGGGCCTCAGTACTCGGAGAGATGGAGGAAGTGTGGGCCTCAGTACCCCAGGACAGGGAGGGAGGGTGCGTGGGCCTCAGTACCCCTGGTGCAGTGAGGGAGGGTGTGTTAGCCTCAGTACTCCATGGCAGGGAGGGAGGAAGAGTGGGCCTCAGTAATCAAAGGGCTGGGAGGAGGGAATGTGGGCCTCAGTATCCGGAGGGCAGGGAGCGATGCAGTGTGGTCCTCAGTACCTCCAAGGGAGGTAGGGCGGGATTTTGGGCCTCTGTTCCCCCAGGGTAGGGAGGGAGGGAGTGTGGGCAACAGTACCCATAGACAGGAAGGGAGGGGTGCGTGCCGGCCTCAGTGCTGCCAGGACACGGAGGGAGTTAGTGTTGGGCCTCAGTATTCCCAGGGCAGGGAGGGAGGGAGTATGGGCCTCAGTATCCACAGGGCAGTAAGGGAGGGTATATGGACCTCAGGACTACTGGGGAAGGGAGTGATTGAGAGTGGGCCTCAGTATCTCCAGGGCAGTGAGTGAGCAAGTGTGCACCTCATTACCCACAATGCAGCGAGGGAGGGGAGTGAGTGTGAGCCTCATTACCTGCAGGTCAGAGTGTGAGGGAGTGAGGGCCTCAGTACCCACAGGGCAGGGTGGGAAGGCATGTGGGCCTCAGTACCCCCAGGGCAGGGAGGCAAGGAGTGTATTCCTTCGTACCCAGAGGGAGGCAGTGCGAGCCTCAGTATCCCCAGGGCAGGAAGGGAGTGAGGACTTCCGTACCCCAAAAGACAGGGAGGGAGGGAGTGTGGACGTCAGTAACCCCAGGGCAAGTCAGGAGGGAGTGCGGGCCTCAGGACCCTCAGGACAGTGAGTGAAAGTGGACCTCAGCAGCGTCAGGGCAGGGAGGGAGTGAGTTTGGGCCTCAGCACCTCTGGCCAGGTAGGGAGGGAGTTTGGGCCTCAGTACTTCCAGGGCAGGGAGGGAGAGAGTGTGGGCCTCAGTGCCCCCGGGGCAGGGAGCGAGGGAGGGAGTGTGGATCTCAGTACCCCCAGGGCAGTGAGGGAGTGAGTGCGGTCTCAGAATTCCCAGGGCAGGAATGGAGGTAGTGAGTGTGGGCCTCAGGACCCCTCCGCCAGGGAGGGAGTGAGTGTGGGCCTCAGTATCTGGAGGGAGGAAATGTGGGCCACAGTACCTCCAGGGCAGTGAGAGAGCGTGGAACTCAACATTCCCAGATCAGGGAGGGAGGGAGATTGAGCCTCAGTACCACTAGGGCAGGGAGGAAGGGAATGTGGGCCTCAGTACCCGGAGAGAGGAGGGAGTGTGGGCCTCAGTACCCCCAGTGCAGGGAGGGAGGGAGTGAGTGTGGACCTCAGGACCCCAAGGGTAGGGAGGGAGGGAATGTTGGCCTCAGTACCAGGAGAGAGGAGGGAGTGTGGGCCTCAGTACCTCCTGGGCAGAGAGGGAGGGAGTGAGTGTGGTCCTCAGGATCCCCAGCGCAGGGAGGGAGGAAGAGTGGGCCTCAGTACACCCAGGTCAGGGAGGGAGGGAGTGAGGGCTTCAGTCACACCAGGCTTCGGAGGGAGGGAGGGAGGGAGTGCGTGACCTCAGTACCCCCGGCGAGGGAGAGAGATTGGGCCTCAGTACCCATCAGCAGGTCGGGAGGGTGTGTTGGCCGCTGTACCACCAAGGCAGTGAGGGAGGGTGTGTGGGCCTCAGGATCCCAGGGCAGGGTGCGAGAGAGGGCCTCAGTACTCCTGGGCAGGGAGGGAGGGAGTGTTTACCTCAGAACCTCCAGGGCAGGGAGGTAGGGAGTGTGGGCCACAGGACCCCCGCGGCAGGGTGGGCGGGAGGGAGTGTGGGCCTCAGTACACCCAGGACAGGGAGGGAGGGAATGTGGGCCTCTGTACCTCTAGGGCAGGGAGGGAATGAGGGCCTCAGTAGCTCCACGGAAGGAGGGTAGGAGTGTGGGCATCAGTACCTCCAGGGCAGAGAGGGAGTGTGTGCCTCAGGACCCCCGGAGGAGGGATCGAGGTAGTGAGTGTTGGCATCTGTATCCCCAGGGCTTGCATGGAGGGAGGGTGTGTGGGCCTCAGTACACGCAGGGCAGGTAGTGAGTGTGGGCCTCAGTACACGCAGGGCAGGGAATAAGGGAGTGTGCGCCTCAGTACACACATGGCACAGAGGGAGTGAGGGAGCGAGTATGGGCCTCAGTACCTCCAGGGCAAGGAGGGAGGGAGTGTGATCCTCAGTGCCACCAGAGCAGGAAGAGAGGGACTGTGGGCCACAGGGCCCCCAGGGCTGTGAATGAGGGATGGCGTGTGGGCCTCAGTTCCCCCATGGCAGTGAGTGAGCGATTGTGGGCCTCAGTACACCTAGCGCAGGCAGGGAGGGAGGCAGTGCGGGCCTCAGTACCCCCACGGCCAGGAGGCAGGGTGTGTGAGCCTCAGTACCACCAGAGCATTGAGGCAAGGAGGGAGTGTGGTCCTCAGTAGCCTCAGGTTCTGACATTAATACCGTTAGGACAGCGAAGGAGGGAGTGTTGGACTCAGGACCCCAAGGACAGGGAGGGAGGGGTGAGAGTGGGCCTCAGGAATCCCAGGGCAAGGAGGGAGGGAGCGTGGGCATCAGTACCTCCAGGGCAGGGATAGAGTGAGGGCCTCAGTACTTCCATGGAGGAAGGGAGGGAATGTGGGCCTCAGTATCCCCACGGCAGTGAGGGAGGGGCTGTGGGCCTCAGTAACCCTAGGGCAGGGAGGGTGGGAGTATGAACCTCTGATAGGGAGAGAGTGTGAGCCTCAGTTCCCCAGGGAGGGAGGGAGGGAGTGAATGTGGGCCACAGTAAAACAAGGCCATGGATGGTGGGCTTCAGTATCCCAGGGAGGGAGTGTGGGCCTCAGTACCCCCAGAGCAAGGAGGGAAGGAGGGAGGTAGCGAGTGTGGGCCTCAGTAACTCCAGGGCAGGGAGGGAGAGAGTGAGTGCGGGCCTCAGTACCCCCAGTGAGGGAGAGAGTGAGTGTGTGCCTCAGTACCGCCCCGCGGAGTGAGGGAGTGAGTGTGGGCCTCAGTAACCCTCGGGCAGGGAGGGAGAGACTGTGGGCCTCAGTTCCCTCAGTGAGGTAGAGAGGGAGTGTATGCCTCAGTCTCCCAGGACAGGGAGGGAGTGAGTGTGTGCCTCAGTACCCTCAGTGAGGTAGAGAGGGAGTGTATGCCTCAGTATCCCAGGACAGGGAGGGAGTGAGAGTGGGCCTCAAAAAACCCAGGGCTGTGATTGAGCGAGTGTGGCCGTCAGTACCCCAGGGTGGGGAAGGAGGGATTGTGCGCCTCAGTTTCCCAAGGGAGGGAGTGAGGGAGCGTGGGCCTCAGTACCTCCAGGGTACAGAGTGGGAGTGTGGACCTCAGTACCCCCAGGACAGGGAGAGAGATTGGGACTCAGTATCCCCTGGGCAGGTAGAGAGGGAGTGTGGGCCTCAGAAGCCCCAAATAAGAGTGTGAGGGAGTGTGGACCTCAGTACCCCCAGAGCAGGGAGAGAGGGAGGGATTGTGGGCCTCAGTAACCCAGGGCAGGGAAGGAGGGAGTGTGGGCCTCAGTACCCCCAAATCAGATTGTGAGTGAGTGTGGACCTCAGTACCTCCAAGGAGGGAGGAATGGAGTCTGGGCATCCGTACCCCCAGGGCAGGTAGCGAGTTTGTGCCTCATTACGAGGACAGGAGGGAGGGAGGGAGTGTGGGCCTTCGTAACTACAAGGCAAGAAGGGTGGGAGTGTGGGCCTCAGTACCCCCAGGGCAGTGAGGGTGGGAGAGTGGGCCTCAGTACCCGCAGGGCAGGGAGGGAAGGAGTGTGGACCTCAGTACCCCCAGGACAGGAAGGGATGGAGGTAGTGTGGGCCTCTGTACCCCCAGGAAAGGGAAGGAGGGAGTGTGGGCCTCAGGACCAAAGGCCATGGAGGGAGGGAGTGGGCCTCAGTACCTCCAGGGCAGGGAGGGAGGGAAGGACTGTTTGCCTCAGTACCCCAGGGCAGGGAGTGAACAAGTGTTGGCCGCAGTACCCCGAAGAAAGGGAGGGAGGGAATGAGAGTGGGCATCAGGACCCCCAGGGCAGGGAGTGAGTGAGTGTGGCCCTCAGTATCTCCAAGGAGGGAGTGAGGGAGTCTGAGTCTCAGTTCCTCCAGGGAGGGAGTGAGAGACTCAGTACCTCCAGGGAGGGAGGGGGCAGTGTGTGTCTCCGTACCCCCAGTGCAGAGAGGGAGTTAGGGCCACAGTACCTCCAGAGAGGGAGGGAGGGAGGGAGTTTGGGCCTCAGTACCCTCAGGGCAGGGAGATAATGTGGGCCTCAGTACCCCTGGGCAGGGAAGAAGGGCGTGTGGTCCTCAGTACCCCCAGGGCGGGTAGGGAGGGAGTGTGGGCCTCCGAAACCCCAGAGCAGAGAGAGAGAGTGGGCCTCGGCAGCCCCACTGCAGGTATGGAGGTCGTGTGGTCCTCATTACATCCAGGGCAGGTAGGGAGGGAGTATGGGCCTCAGTACCTCCAGGGCAGAGAGGCATTGTGGGCCTCAGTAGCCCCAGGGCAGGGAGGTACGGAATGTGGGCCTCAGTACTACAAGGCCATGGAGGGAGGGAGTGTGAGCCTCATTACCCGCAGGGCTGTGATTGTGGATGTCTCGGCCTCAATACACTGAGGGCAGAGAGGGTGGGAATGCGTGTGGTCCTCAGCACCCCATAGCAGGGAGTGTGGGCCTCAGTACCCCCGTGGCAGGCAGGCAAGGAGAGTGGGCCTCAGTACCCCCATAGCAGGGTGTGTGGGCCTCAGTACCCCCATGGCAGGGAGGCAGGGAGTGTGGGCATCAATAACGCCAGGGCCGGGAGAGAGGGAGTGAGGGATGTGTTTGCCTCAGTACCCCCTGGGCATGGATGGGTGGAGTGTGGGCCTCAGCACCTCCAGGGCAGGGAGGGAGGAAGTGAGGAACGTGTTTGCCTCTGTACGCCCAGGGCAGGGATGGAGGGAGTGTGGGCCTCAGTACCCTCAAGGTAGGGGGGCAGGGAGTGTGGGCCTCAGTACCCCCAGGGCAGGGAGGGAGGGAATGAGGGATGTGTTTGCCTCAGTACCCCCAGGGCAGGGATGGAGGGAGTGCGTGCATCAGTACCACCAGGACAGGGAGGGAGGGAGTGAGGAATGTGCTTGCCTCTGTACGCCCTGGGCAGGGATGGAGGAAGTGTGGGCCTCAGTACCCCCAGGGCAGGGAGAGAGATTGGGCATAAGTACACCCTGTGCAAGTAGGGAGGGAGTGTAGGCCTCAGTAGCTCAAGGGCAGGGAGGGAGGGAGTGAGGGATGTGTTTGCCTCAGTACCCCCTGGGCATGGATGGAGGGAGTGTGGGCCTCAGCAACTCCAGGGCAGGGAGGGAGGAAGTGAGGAACGTGTTTGCCTCTGTACGCCCAGGGCAGGGATGGAGGGAGTGTGGGCCTCAGTACCCTCAAGGTAGGGGGGCAGGGAGTGTGGGCCTCAGTACCCCCAGGGCAGGGAGGGAGGGAATGAGGGATGTGTTTGCCTCAGTACCCCCAGGGCAGGGATGGAGGGAGTGCGTGCATCAGTACCACCAGGACAGGGAGGGAGGGAGTGAGGAATGTGCTTGCCTCTGTACGCCCTGGGCAGGGATGGAGGAAGTGTGGGCCTCAGTACCCCCAGGGCAGGGAGAGAGATTGGGCATAAGTACACCCTGTGCAAGTAGGGAGGGAGTGTAGGCCTCAGTAGCTCAAGGGCAGGGAGGGAGGGAGTGAGGGATGTGTTTGCCTCAGTACCCCCTGGGCATGGATGGAGGGAGTGTGGGCCTCAGTACCTCCAGGGCAGGGAGGGAGGAAGTGAGGAATGTGTTTGCCTCTGTACGCCCAGGGCAGGGATGGAGGGAGTGTGGGCCTCAGTACGCTCAAGGCAGGGGGGCAGGGAGTGTGGGCCTCAGTACCCCCAGGGCAGGGAGGGAGGGAGTGAGGGATGTGTTTGCCTCAGTACCCCCAGGTCAGGGATGGAGGGAGTGCGGGCATCAGTACCTCCAGGACAGGGAGGGGGGGAGTGAGGAATGTGCTTGCCTCTGTACGCCCTGGGCAGGGATGGAGGAAGTGTGGGCCTCAGTACCCCCAGGGCAGGGAGAGAGATTGGGCCTAAGTACACCCTGTGCAAGTAGGGAGGGAGTGTGTGTCTCAGTACCTCCAGGGCAGGGAGGGTGGGAGTGAGGAATGTGTTTGCCGCTGTATGCCCAGAGCAGGGAGGGAGAAAGAGAGTGGGCCACAGTACACCCTTTGCAGGTAGGGAGGGCATGTGGGTTTCATTCCCTCCAGGGCAGGGAGGGAGGGAGTGTGGGCCTCAGTCCCTCCAGGCAGAGAGTGAGTGTGGGCCTCAATACCTCCACGGCAGGGAGGGAGTGAGATAGTGTGAGCCTGATTACCCCCAGGAAGGGATAGAGGGAGTGTGGGCCTTAGCATCCCCAGTGCAGGGAGGCATGGAGGGAGTGGGGGCCTCAGGACCCCCAGGGCAGGAGAGAGTGAGTATGGGACTCAGAACTCGGAGAGATGGAGGGAGTGTGGGCCTCAGTTGCCCAGGACAGGGAGGGAGGGAGTGTGGGCGTCCAGTAATCCAAGGGTTGGGGGTAGGGAATGTAGACCTCAGTACCCGGAGAGCAGGGAGCGATGCATTGTGATCCTCAGTACTTCCAAGTCAGGTATGTTGGGAGTTTGGGCTTCAGTACCCCTGGGCAGTGAGGGAGTGAGTGTGGGCCTCAATACCACCAGGGCAGGCAGGGTGCGAGTGCTTTTGGGCCTCAGTGCCCCCATGGCAGAGAGGGAGTGGAAGTGGAACTCAGGACCCCCAGGGCAGTGAGGCAGAGAGTGTGGGCGTCAGCAACCCTCGAACCGGGATGGAGGGATTGTGGGCGTCAGTACCCGGGGAGAGGGAGGGAGTGTGGGCCTCAGTATGCCCAGGGAGGGAGGAGAGACGGAGTTAGAGTAGGCCTCAGGACCACAAGGGCCAGAGGAAGGGAGTTTGGGCCTCAGTAACTCAGGGAGGAAGAGAGGGAGTGTGGGCCTCCGTACCCCCAGGGAGGGAGGGAGGGAGAGTGGGCCTCAGTACCCCCAGGCAGAGAGGTAGGGTGGGTGCTGAGCATCAGTACACCCAGTGTAGCGATGGTGGGAGTGTGGGCCTAAGTACCTCCAGGGCAGAGACGGATGGAGGGAGTGTTGGCCTCAATACCCCCAGGCAGAGAGGGAGGGAGGGAATGTGGTCTTCAGTACCACAAGGCAAGGGTAGGAGGGAGTGTGGGCCTCAGTACCCACGGGCTGGGAGGGAGTGAGTGTGCGCCTCATTACCTCCAGTGCTGGGAGGGAGTGCCTGTGAACCTCATTACCTCCAAGACAGGGAGGATGGCAGTGAGGGCCTCATTACCTCCAGTGCTGGAAGGGAGTGAGTGTGAGCCTCAGTAACTCCTAGACCGGGAGGATGGCAGTGAGGGCCTCAGTACCTCCAGTGCTGGGTGTGAGGGGGTGTGCTCCTCATTACATCCAGTGCTGGGAGAGAGGAAGTGGGTGTGGGTCTCAGTACGCCCAAGCAGAGATGGAGGGAGGAAGTGTTGGCCTAAGTACCTCGAGGGCAGCGAGGGAGGGAGGGAGTTTGGGCCTCAATACCCGCAGGCAGAGACGGAGGGAGGGAGTGTGGGCCTCATTACAACAAGGCAATAGAGGGAGGGAGTGTGGGACTCAGTACCCC